>NC_139348.1:20021124-20279829 GCF_055883805.1 Amblyomma maculatum | reverse complement strand
GGTACGTTTCCGCGCCCTCTTCCGCAAAGCGATCAAAACAGCAGGAAGCAATACTCTTATAATTCTAGGAGACTTCAATGCCGCCCACCAAGAATGGGGCTACAATAGACACGACCCCAAGGGTAGGCAACTGTGGGAGGACATACATGAGCTCGGCCTCACCCTGCTGACGGACCCTAGCTGTCCGTCCAGGATGGGAAACAGCGTCTGTGCAGACACCACCCCGGACCTTACCTTAGGAAAAAACACGGGAGACGCAGTCTGGAAAAACACAGCTCAAAATTTTGGCAGCGACCACTTTGTTCTGGCTCTCACCCTCAGCAAGGGCGTCAAAACGCGTCGCCTCAAAAAACCCAAAATCACCGATTGGGACAGGTTTAGGCAAATCAGAGAAAACTGCGAATCGGGAGATGAAATCCAAAACATAGAGCAATGGGCAGAGACGCTTAAGAAACAAGTAGAGAAAGCAACCACGACCCTACGGGAGGACGATGCGCCGGTGACGGTTGACAGCAAACTCCTTCATATGTGGGAAGCAAAATGCGGCATGGAGAGGCGTCTCCGGTCGCAAAGATGGAACAGGAACCTTAGGCGAAGGATAGCAAGATATAACAAAGAGATTGAAGATTACGCAGTAAAACTTTGCGAACAAAACTGGTGTAGTAGGTGTGACGAGATGGAAGGGAACATGAGCCTTGCTAATACGTGGAGCCTACTCAGACACCTACTTGATCCTGACAATTCGAAAACTCAATCGGGCATAAGACTGACGAAAGCCAGACACGCGTTCGAGGGCACGGACGGGGAACTCATGGCGAAACTAATTAACATGTACGTAGGCGACACGCAAACCTTACCCCTGCCGGATTACGAAGGACCCTTAAACGAGGCCCTAGACGCGCCGATCACGGAGGCGGAGGTTCGCGCCGAAATATTAGGCCTAAAAACAAAATCGGCTCCCGGCCCAGACGGAATCACAAACAAGGTTCTCCGAAATTTGGACGATAATTCCATCCGCGCGCTCACCAAGTACATGAGAATCGTATGGGACAGAGGCCGCCTCCCACAACAGTGGAAGACGGCAAACGTAATTTTGATACCGAAGCCAGGCAAACCCCCTAAACTAGAGAACTTACGACCAATCTCTCTAACATCCTGTATAGGGAAATTGATGGAGCGGGTAGTCCAAACGCGACTAACGCGTTTCATGGAGCTTAACGACCTGTGGCCACACGAAATGGTTGGGTTCCGGCCCGGCCTGTGCACACGGGACGTAATGCTCCGCTTGAGACACGATATCATAGAAAGCGAAACCAGGGACGCGAGGGTACTACTAGGTCTAGACCTGACAAAGGCGTTCGATAACGTAAAACACGCGGCAATTCTTTCTGGTCTCCAAGAATTGGGGGTCGGAAAGAAAACGTACGACTACGTAAAAGACTTCCTGTCGGGTAGAACGATAAAGATAAAGTTTCAGGACATTGAATCCTCCACCGTCAAACTAGGAAGCAGGGGTACGCCACAGGGTTCGGTGCTGTCCCCGTTCCTCTTTAATGTTGCCATGCGAAACCTCCCGGCAGAACTGAGGAAAGTGGAAAACTTGAAATTCAGTATGTACGCGGACGACGTCAACCTGTGGGCTACCCAGGGGAGTGACGCGAGCATCGAGGAGCGCTTGCAAGCGGCGGCGGACACCGTCGTGTCCTACGCGGCCGAAAGGGGCCTCTCGTGCTCTCCACAAAAATCGGAACTGTTTATATACAACCCGAAGGCGCTCAGGTGTAAACGCCAGATAAACATCAGCGTAACAGTAGACGGCCAAATAGTGCCAAAAGTCGAACAAATTAGGATCTTGGGGCTGTTTCTACAAGCAGATGGGTACAACGATACAACGGTAAAGAAACTGAACGCGTACGCCACGCAAGTCACGGGTCTGTTCAGGAGAATCGCACTAAAGGGTCGGGGCCTTAAGGAACGAAGCCTCCTGAAACTAATGCAGGCTTACATCACTAGCCGCATATGTTACGCCACACCATTCCTAAACATTAGATCAGACGAAAGGCAGAGAATAGACGCACTCATCAGACGATGCGCGAAGAGGGCTCTGGGACTACCCATCTCGACCTCGACTGAACGCCTCCTCGAAATGGGGGTGCACAACAACTGGACGGAACTAGCGGAGGCTGTGCGCATGGCGCAACTAGAAAGATTAAGCAGAACCACCACGGGCAGAACCATCCTCGGCTGGGTGGGACTGCAGTCAGATAGAGGAACAAGCCACAAAGTAGACATTCCACGAGAGTGTCGCGAATATATAACAGTGCCCCCCCTACCTAAAAACATGCACCCTACGTACAACAAGGAGAGGAGACAAAAGAGGGCCGAGACGCTCGCAAAGAAAGCGGGGAAAATGAAGCCGGGGGAGGTCGCCTACGTGGACGCGGCTAGCGGGAAGTCGGGGGCGGCGGTGGCTGTGGTCGTCAACGGCCGCGGCGTGCCCGCCGCCGCCGCGTCCGTTAGAAGCCGAAATGTAGACACGGCTGAAGAAGTTGCAATAGCGCTCGCTTGCGTTGGAACGGAAGCCAGCATAGTTATTAGTGACAGCAAAACAGCTGTCTGGAACTTTGGAAAAGGGAGGGTCTCGACGGAGGCAGCCAAAATTTTAGAGAAAAGAAAACTTGAAAGAAAGATTCGAATTATTTGGACCCCCACGCACGAGTCCGTCCCCGGCAACGAGGCGGCGCACGAGCTAGCCCGAGCTCTCTACTTCCGGGCAGCCGTAGAGCCGCCTGATTGCGATGGGATGGACGAGAGGCTGCAAACTTATAAGGAAATTTTAGAACACTACAGACTTAGCAGAAGGTCCCTGCCACCACCGGACCGAACGCTAACTAACAAGGAGGCCGTCGCTTGGCGGCGCCTGCAAGCTGGGAATTTCCCAAGTCCCGTCTGGCTTTTCCACACGCAAGTGGAGGAAAAGGCGGACGATAGATGCGAAACCTGCGGAGAAAGGGGTACTCTTGATCACATAATCTGGCAATGCCTTGATTCCCCTGGCGCCAAGGAAAACATAAACAGTAGAGAAGCCTGGGAACTGCTACTGCGGAGCGAGTCCCCCGCCAACCAGCAGCAAGCTGTCCGCCTGGCGGCTGAAGCCGCGAAGAAACACTGTCACTTCGCCTGTCTTTAGTCGCGGAGGCCCCGGCCTCCGTCCCATAGGCCTGCGTGCCGGGGGCGGGGAGTAGGGGGCCTCCTACATCGGTGGAAAAATAAAGTTCGTAACAACAACAACATCACTTTCTTTGCCACGCAAGATGCGTCCAGATGTGTCTCGAAGATTCCGGTCACTCGCATTTTTCTGGAATGTTCCAGGTTTTGTTAGTCACCGTTTGCGGCTTTATCTCGATGTTTCTTCGCCGCCTTTAAAATGGGCGTTGACGGGTGCGACGGGCATTCGTAATTCGACGACTAGCGACCAAGTTTGCTTCTATCTTCGCCTCCGAGTTGTTCAGTTACTTTGTGGGCGCAGCAAGCCGGCTCATTGAACAGATAATTTTCAGTGCTTCTAAGTCTGTGTGTTCTTTTGTTTTCACAGCATTGCCACAGCCAGGTGATATTATTCACTCCGCTCAGCCTATGCTGCATGCGCAGTATCCAGCCGCTTCGTACGAAGCACACCAGGCTCGATCATTGCCCGAACATCTATAGAGGTGGTAGAATCCGCTATAGCCGCATTAATAGTCTTCTTCACTGCCATCCTGGTCCTAAGTGTCCCAAAAAATATTTCCTTAGGGCAACTACATACTGCCTCTCACAAAATCCTAACCGCCAACTTTCAACCATCCCGACCCACAGAATTAGTCTGTGTACCAGCCCCTACGGGCAACACCGGTAACGAAGCGGCCTATTGTGCTGCTCGAGCATACATCAGCCGAGCAAGATACCTAGGGCCCAGGCAGCACCAACGACTACTTCTGAAGAAGCTGACGTTGAGAGGTTTCATGCTGACATGCAATGCTTTTTAGACCACACTCCATCATCAGACGCCCTTTTTCTCATAGGAGACTGGAATGCTAAGGTGGGGTGTGACGAAATATCCGGAAATACAGGTAAGTTCGGTCTTGGTGAGCTAAACGAAGCTGGGCAGAGTCTAATAGAGTTTTGTCAAGAACACAACCTGACCATAGCGAATACTCATTTTCAACAGCACAAGAGGCTCCTGTACACACGAACTTCACCGCATGGTCTGTACAGGAATCAGATTGATTATATTCTTTGCAGTCAGAGATGGAGAAGCGCTATACAAGTAGTAAAAACAAGGCCTGGGGCTGATTGTGGCACAGATCATCAGTTTCTTGTTGCCAAATTTAAGCTTCAATTGAGGAAAATGCAAAAAACTAGAAGGCCTTTCAGGTAGGATCTGGATCAAATTCCATCAGAATGTGCTGTGGAAGTGAGGATTCGATTTCAAGAATTAGATCCAGAAGACAGAGAGCCTGAACAGATGTGGGCTGATGTTCGTGATATATTACAAGAAGTTGCCACTAAGGTAGTTCCAAAGCAAAATAAATGCAAGAAACCGAACTGGTTATCTGAAGAGGCTTTGCAAATAGCTGAGGAAAGGAGGATGACAAAAGTTATGGGGGAAAGAGCAAGATACAAGGTTCTTAATGCGGATTTTCAGAAAATAGCAAGGAGAAATAAGAATGCCACCCTGAACATACAGTGCCAAACAGTTGAGGACAACAGCCAATTGAGGAACACAAGAGCTTTGTATAAGACAATGTCAAAGATATCAAAGGAAGCTTCTGTGCTAAGCTGGGCACGATAAAGGACAAACGAGACAGGGACGTCACTGAAGCCTCAGAGATAAAGATGAGGTGGCAGGAATACACAGAACTGTACATGAAAAACGCGGATATGCAAACCAAACATAAGACGGTTGTGATTACTGATCTCGAGCCGGGCATCCTGAAGAGCGAAGTTGAATGGGCCTTAGCCAGCCTTGCTAAGAATAAAGCTAGCGGTATTGATGGCATTCCAGCTGAGTTGCTTCAAAACCTCAACCATGACGCTGTTAACGTTGTGTATACATTATGTCAGCAAATTTGGACAACCCTGCAGTGGCCACAGGAATGGAGGAGGTCAGTTTACATCCCTATTCCAAAAAAAGGCAATGCCAAAGATTGTTCCACCTACCGCGTAATCGCGCTTATTTCACATGCTAGCAAGGTGATGTTGAAAATCCTCAAGGTAGGCTGCAGCAGTATGTGGATCGGGAGATTCCGGACGAGCAAGCTGGGTTTCGCAAGGGCAGAAGAACTAAATACCATTCTTATTGATTATGCAAAAGCGTTTAACAGCGTAGATCAGAACAGATTGTGGAAAGCTCTCCAAGAAATGGGAGATCCAATTCACCTCATCTGTCTCCTCAGGAACCTGTATGAAGGGCAAGAGGCCACAGTCAGAACTGGGCATTGTTTTACTTAATGGTTTCCCATTTAGAAAGGAGTGAGGCAAGGCTTTATACTGTCGCCCTGCCTATTTAGCCTATATGCGGAGTGCATCATGAGGAAGGCCGGTCTGGACGAGCCTTCAGCTAGAGTGAAGATTGCTGGAAAATGTATCAACAACCTTAGATATGCGGATGATACCACTTTAATGGCAGAAAGTGAAGTGGAACTCAGAAGACTTCTGATGCGCGTACAAGAAGAGAGTGAGACGTTTGGGCTTAAACTGAACATTAAAAAGACAAAGATCATGGCGTCTTGCCCTATTAAGTCCTGGAGCATCAAGGGACAAGAAGTGGAGGCTGTGATAGATTTTCTCTTCTTGGGCTCCAAGATTACCCCGGAAGGAGCCTGCAGCCATATAATTAGGAGACGCCTGCTTCTGGGAAAGAGAGTCATGGCTAGCCTTGACCGCCTAGTAAAGCGCAGAGACATTAGACTGCCAACAATGATCCGTATAACTCGTGCTATGATATTTCCAGTTGTAATGTATGGATGCGAGAGTTGTACTGTGAAGAAGGCTGACCGCTGAAGAGTTGACGCGTTGCAATTGTGGGGCTGGCGGAGACTCTTGAGAGTTCCTTGGACTGTCAGAAAATCAGATCAGTCGATATTGTCGACCATAAACCTTTACTGCTCATTGGAGGGTCAAATTCTAAAGTTAAAGCTCAGCTACTTTGGTCATCTGATGATAATAGAGGAGTCACTGCAGAAAGATTTGATATTGGGAAAGGTTGAGGGTCGCCGGAGAAGGGGTAGGCAGCGAACGCGGTGGTTAGATGGCATCCTCGAAGCGCTGCAGATGAAGTTATGTGATGTTAGGAAGATCGTGAGAGACCGGAAAGCGTGGCGTGATATGGTCCATAGAGTCACGAAGAGTCGCACACGACTGAACTGAACTGAACCAGCCCCTTCGGGCAACACCGGTAACAAAGCGTCCTATTCTGCTGCTCGAGCATATATCAACCGACCAAGATACCGAGGGCACAGGCAGCGCCAGAAATCCGCTGTCCACGTACGAATACATTACACTCCAACATTGCCGTGTATATGCGTGCAGCTGACAAGAATTCCTAAAAGCCGCATCGCACTAAGAACGCTTAAAACAGCGTTGCAGTGGTGCATATTGCGCATTTGCCAAGACCGCTTAAAAGCAGCGTCGCCTGGCTAGCAGTGTGAATTAAAGCCCCTCAATAAGTGTGAATTGCGTAGGAGCCACCAACTGCATCTATTCGGCTCTTGGCTGCTCCTTGCCACTGTGTCGGACACACAACTGGAGACGAGGATGTGATACTAAGAAGCATCGCACATCGTGAAGGAAAGCAAGTTTTTCCTCCATTCAGTCTCTTCAAATTTGACAATATGAAGAGTGCTGCCGATACGCTGACTGATATTATGGAGCGTCGACGCCGTTTCGCCGGTCAACTTGGCAAAATGGAACGGTTTAACGCCTTTGGTAGTGACTGGAGGTTAAAAGAAGAAAGGCAAACATTGTTTCTGATCATCAACCAGGTTCCTAAAATGGATCTGGTGCACTGATTCCTGTGTATCATAGGTCCTAAGACCTAGTCTTCTAAAATCGCTGGTGTCCCCGGAGTGGCCTTCTGGTCAGAACATTGATGTGCTGACGAATACCCCGAGGGATCACCTGTATCCTAAGCCATCAGTTATCGGCGAGTGGGCAGTTTTACAAGAGGCAACAGCAAGAAGGCGAGTCAATTTTTGATCACACAGCTGGGCTTCGGAGATAATCACGAACGTGATTTTGGAAGCACTTTAGGTTAAGCCCTGCTAAATAGTTTCCTGTGCGGTCTGCTAAGAGAGGACATGCAGCGTGTGCTGTGTATCAACAAACAACAGCAACAAAAATTTGGAGGACGCTTAAGCTTCTCCTTCAAGAGTGGAACGCGATAGCGTTATGTACCTCGTTCGCACCGCCCACTCATTCGCTCGGTATGCTCTTGAGTCACACAAAGACATAGTTTTCATACTCAACACTTCTAAGTGCACTGCACAACTTTTTTCTAATTATTTGCTCAAACAAGTGCTTCTCACAATCTACATTATCGCACTGTGTTGTGCACACTACAACGTTTCTTGCTGTTCCTTTAGCGTTCACACGCACTGAGTATGTCGGAGGGAGAAAGCCGGGCAGCGACGCGCCATGAAGGCGGACGCGATCATGGGGCTGACGCCTTGATGGGATCGTCCTCTATCTCGCTTGGGAGCACCACGCAGAAGCATGATTCCTCTGAAGCTGCTCGGCACACATCGCAGGGGACGCTTTCCCAGCGGAAGCGCTACGGCGCAGCGATCACATCAGAGGCGTCCGGTATCAGACGCTGCACCTAGCAATCGCGCTGTGAGCGGAAAGAGGAGCCGCGTCGCCTAAACTCCACTGTTCGAGTGACGCACGCGGGATGTTGGAAGGGGAGAGAGCGAGAAAACTTATTAAACGCAAGGGTATTGGGGCATCTTCGCACCGGTACCCGCGCGGCCCGAAGGGGAGAAGCGGGTGAGCGAAGATAGTGATCTAAAGAAAGGAAAGACGCTTGATTCTACAACGCGTCAGGGTGCACGGCGAAAAGTCAGGGGCGAGTGGCGCGCCACGTGTCGGGGCAGCGCCGCACATTACGAGGAGGGGTTCTTCTGTGTTTGCCGCAAGATGGCTCTGCATGAGCGCAGAGCGCAGAAGAAATGTAGCGGAAACGTACTTCGCTACTCGTGTAACTGCGACTTGTGTAACATGCTCATAATTACTGATATACACCGCAGTATAGCGTTCTACGGCAAGTTTCTAAGGCAACAGCGCATTCACTAGAATTGCTTTTGTACCGCTTTCAAGCATCGAACTCGTGGCTGAGTAAGCCAGGAAATAAAGAAAAAAAAACTCGTGGCTGAGTTGTAGCGTCTCCGTCTCACACTTCGGAGACCTTGGTTCGATTCCCACCCAGCCCATCTTGGAAGTTGCTTTTTATTTATGAAGTGCATGCCGGGATTTATCGCTCACGGCCAACGCCGCCGACGCCGACGACACCGGCGTTTCTGCGACACGAGCTCCTTAACGCTACCGCGTTAAAAGCACTGCTTAATCTCACACTACTTGACCGGCGGTTACATCGGTGGACAGTCATGGACAATATTTTGCGAGACTCCGGAGCGCCGTTTTAAAGCTGCCTCTGGGCCACTAGGTGGCGTGCTGCGCGTATCGAGGCTGCACGGGGCGATGACTAGGTGCATGCGCGTCCTATATGCGTCCGCTGGCCTTTGTCTTTGCTCGTTTTGTGTTACGCGCTGCTTATTCCGCGCTTTGGCGCGGCTGGCGATTTTTACTGCTCGCGCCACTCGAGCTCTGCGGCCGTCGTGCTCGGCGAGCAGGCAGTCGACAGCTGTAACAGCGCTCGGGCACGGGGCCCGCCACCATTATATTGAGTCATTTAGAAACGAAGCGCACGATCTATTTCCTTTTTATTTCAATACTAACTTCTAACTTCTTGCATGCGATAGAGGCCTCGTTTTGCAAACTGCCCACTGTGATCAGAACCTCTTACAACAAAGGCACTCGCTCTTTATGCTTCAACTGGGAGCGTTAGCATGCATCGCAACTGGTTAATAGTTATCGTGGCGACTAAAAGCATAAAAGAGAGAAATAATCCTTAAGCAACAAATTTATTGTTATAAAACAGAAAAAACAAAGCAGACATTGCTCGCAAACGATAAGTTATTAATACTCGGAGAAATTGTCATCAGCAGCGATAACGCTTCCCAATCGGCGTGGCATCGATTCGTAATGGGACTTTCCCATTCACCTCTGATCGCTTCCCAGAATGTGTTCGTGCTGGCACTCCCAAAGTGGGACCTCATCGGTTGAGCTTTTAATAAGCCCCGCACATTTTCAACAGGTTCATGTCGGCTCTCTTTGGAGGCCATGGCAGCTGCCGCACGCCACGAGCGTCGAGAATAACACTCAGTTTTCGAGACATGTGTACAAAACTCCTATCTTGTTGAAAAAGGTAGAATCCGTCCGGGAATGGTCCGTCAAGAACATATTTTATTAACACACACTCAATGATGTCGACGTAAGAGTCCGAGCTGAAGGATCCATGAATTCTCACCTGTGGTCCTAGTCCATTTCTTGGCATGGCACCCCATAGAGCCACGGAGCAGCGACCCCTAGGGAACACATTTTGCAAGTATGAGGGGACGTCCTATATCATCGCTCGCGCTTTTTTGTGTTCGCGATGCTTTGTATTTATTGCTCCGCCTGTGATAAAAGCGTTCAGTTTTTGGTAGCGTTAATTTGCGTCTTACTTAATTTGCGTCTTTGGGCCGTTTCCTGCGCTTATATTTGTTGTCACGAAAAAGCTTGCTGCGAGCCGAACTTGATTGATTCGCTCACTGATGTGTACTGCCTCTGGAGAACCTAAAAAAAATATTTGCTGCCCAAATGAGTCCCTGCGGATTATCTGAGCAAAAATGTTCTATTTTTAGACGACATTCGCTCTTGCTGACTATTCAAATGATGCAGACTATATATTCCGTAATATAAAGTAATATTCGACTTCCTTTGCAGTACTGCACAGGTTAAGCTTGACGCTCCGTGACTGTTTGTGCCGCCATATCAAGGAATGGGCTCGGAGAGGCGACGGATCCTTCCCCTCGCAATCGTACGTCGACATCAGAGCGATCTTGTTAATACAATACGTTCTTGACGGACCATTCCCGGAATGATTGCACTCGTTTCAACAAGATCCCGCATACACATTTCGAAGAGTGAGCGCTGTTCTCGACGCCCGTGGTGTGCAGCAGCTGGCATGGCCTCCGAAGGGAGCCGATATGAACCCCATTGAAAGTGTGTGGGGCCCAGTTAAAGCTAGTCTAATGAGGTCCCACTTTGGGAATGCCAGCGCAAACACGATGTGGGAAGCAATCGCGGGAGAATGGCAAAGGCTTCGTGACGACAAAGTTGTCCGCTTCCTGTACGAATCATTGGCACGTCGTTTGGCGTTGCAGATGGTGATTTCTCCAAGTATTAGGAATTGTCCATTTGCCAGTGATGCCTGCATCGTGTTTGTTCCTCTTTTATGCTTCATGACAATAAATACGGTGCTTAAGGATACTTCCTCTCCTTTACGCTTGAGTCGGCACAATATACTGGTTGCAATGCACACTAACGCTTGTAGTTGAAGCAAACGGACCGAGTTTTTGTTGAGAAGCGATCGAAGCGGGCAGTTTGCAGAAAGGAGGCTTCTAGCGCAAGCAAGAAGTCGGAAATTATGATCAAACCAAAATTAAAATTTAGGGGAAGCTCAAGCGTCGCCTTAAAAGCAGATGCAATAGCGCCTTTAACACTAAATTTTTATTCCTAAAATTTTTTACACTGTTTGCTTAAGTTTGCTTTGAGGGAAAGGAAGGCGTAGTGTGTGTCTCACCTTTCAATGGACATCAAACAGCAACAAACATCGTCTTTCCAGCGTGAGCAGTTAGACACCTTTAAAACAATTGTTCATGTTTTCAATTAATTTGTCAATTAGTCTAAATTTTTTTGCCTTTCATCAAGCATCAAGCATTGCCTTTTAACTCAAAACATTTTGACACCTTTAAATCGCATTTTTCAAAAATTTTCAATATACGTAATTACAATGATTACTCCTCATCGCCTGTCACACACCAGTAAAATAATCAATCACTATAAGCTTGATTGTTACGGGGATGTACTTAATGTAACGGCACTGCGATGGGCTGAATTCGACGCTAAGACTTCAGTAGCCGTGCGGTATCCGCTCTGTCAGCGTCCTCCTCTTTCTCAACGCTTCGTCGCGCCCGCGTTCCTCGGTCGTCGTCTCTGTCAGTGAGCACATCACTTTCGGTCCCGCGTTTCCCGGTAACACTACCCCCCTCGGCAAAAGGGAACGTTCCGGTGCGTATTAGGCGTGCGGTGTGGAGGGGGAGTAATAAGGCTTGAGGCGGGCGACATGTGCGATTTCGGAAGTGGGTGTAGCAGTCGGTGACTTTGGGTGGAGCGGTTCAATCTCACAGGTCACGTCGGTCACTGGGCGTAGTACACGGTAAGGATCTGTGTAGTGGGGCAGAAGTTTTTGACATGACCCCACACGACGGCACGGAAGCCAGAGCAACACCAGAGATCCGGGAGGATAGTGCACATCGCGGTGGTGAGCGTCATAGCGGCGTTTTCGAGCTTCTTAAGGGATGGTGAGATTATGACGAGCAATCTGGCGAGCAGCGTCGGCTCGGGCGATGGTATCGCGGGCATAGGTTGTGACGAGGCCAGTATGACGTCGCACAAAAAGAAGTCAGTAACGTTTGTGGCGCAGCTGTTTGGAATGGCGCGAGTGATCACGTACCGCGTGGCATAATCGGTGGCCACAGCGATCCATTTGTTTCCTGACAAAGACTCGGGGAAGGGCCCTAGGAGGTAAAGGCCAACAAGAGAAAATGGCTCAGTCGGGATAGCAATCAGCTGCAGGTGTCCAGGTGGTAGCACAGGGGTTTCTTCCGGCGTTGACAGAGGTAGCAAGAGGCTATATAACGTTGGACAGAGCGGTAGAGTCCAGGCCAGAAGAAACGCCGGCGCACGCGGTCGTATGTGCGTGAGAGGCCAAGATGACCAGCTGTAGGGGCGTCGTGCATTTGTTCGAGAACGGCAGAGCGTAGAAGTTTGGAAATGACCAGCAAGTGCTCAGCGCCATCAGGTCGCATGTTGCGGCGGTATAGCGTATTTCCATGAAGGAAGAACATGACGAGGGAAGAGTCACGGCTGTGTGTGCCGAGGCGGTCGATAAGAGAACTGAGGGTTGGGTCCAAGCGCTGTTCGTCGGCTATGTGGCAAAAGTCTGATATAGAGAAGACACAGGGGTCCGAGTCATGGTCAGTATAGGAAGGGGATCGACGGGATAACGGGGCAGACAGTATGCATCCTAGTGGAGCCGACCAGATTTGTATACAACGGAAAAGGTATACTCCTGCAAGCGCAGTGCCGAGCGGTCGAGGCGGCCAGCAGGATCCTTGAGGGATGAGAGCCAACATAAGGCGTGGTGAACGGTAATTACAGTGAAGGGTCCGCCAAACAAGTAGGTTCTGAATTTTCCAACGGCCCAAACGAGAGCCAGGCACTCCCGTTCCGCAATAGAATAGTTCTGTTCCGCTGATGACAAGAGACGACTGGCGTAGGCAATCACGCAGTGTTGGCCGCGTTGTCGCTGTGCAAGAATGACACCAATCCCGTGGCCACTGGCGTCGGTGCGAAGTTCCGTAGGGGCAGACGGGTTGAAATGGGCCAACAGAGGAGGATTGGTGAGAACAGCGATGAGGGTGGAGAATGCGTTAGCCTGCTCTGGTCCCCATGAAAAAGGAACGCCTTTCTTCAGCAGATTGGTGAGAGGACGAGCAACAGCGGCTAAGTTTGGGACCAACCGGCGAAAATAAGAGCACAGTCCTATAAAGCTGCGGACATCACGGGTGAATGGGGAGATGGAAAAGCACTGACAGCGCGAACTTTGTCGGTATCGGGTTGCACGCCGGTGGCATTCACCAAATGGCCAAGCACTTTAAGATCGCTGCGACCAAAACTGCACTTCTTTGAGTTAAGTTGAAGTCCGGCACGGCGGAAAAGGGCCAAGATGGAAGAAAGGCGACGAAGTTGGCTTTCGAACGAGGGCGAGAAGAGATCACGTCATCCAAGTAGCATAGAGATGTCGTCCATTTGAAGCAGCGGAGTAAGGAGGCCATCATTCGTTCAAACGTAGCAGGGGCGTTGCAAAGTCCAAAAGGCATAACCTTAAATTGGTAAAGTCCATCGGGTGTGACAAAAGCTGTCTTCTCGCGGTCTTCTTCGTCAACAGAGATCTGCCAGTAGCCGCTGCGAAGGTCGATGGAGGAAAAGTAGCGGGCTCCATGTAAACTGTCCAAGGCATCGTCTATTCGCGGCAGCGGGTAAACATCTTTCCTTGCAATCTTGTTCAGATGTCGATAGTCGACGCAAAAGCGCCAACTGTTGTCCTTCTTTCTAACGAGCATGACAGGAGATGCCCAGGGGCTGTTCGAAGGTTCGATGGTATCGTTGCCTAACATCTTGTCGACCTCCTGCTTGATGACTCAGAAAGGAACACACGATAAGGACTCCGATGTACAAGTTTTGCATCGCCGGTGTGAATGCGGTGAGTCACAACTGATGTGTGGCCCAGAGAACCGGCAGCAAAGTCAGAAATGTCGGAGAAGGATAACAAAAGGTTGTGCAAGTCCAGAGCGTGTTCGGGGCTGAGGTCAGAGGCAATAATTGTGGAAATAGGGTCAGTAATTGTGGTGGGGAGTACGGGTTTTGGAAGGACGCTTGAATGTGGACCCGGAGTGAGTGCACAAATGGTGCAGTCTGTGAGAGGGGACAAGGTAGCAAGGGAGATTCCTTCGAGGAGAACTTGGAGTGACAGACTGAAGTTCAGGATAGGAAGGTAGGTGATGTTCTGTGTAACGCATACGATGACATGAGGAAGAACGTAACAGTATTACCAAGATATGATTTTTTTACGCAGTCCCCAATTATTTCCGACAGGCGGTGGAGACTACGCCAACGGCTTCTTTATTGGACGAGCTGTATATGCTACCGCTAAAACGACCGTGCTCTTTACTAAAACACGCGATATAAAGGCGGTGGGCCTCATGCACGCGCTCTGGTATCGCTGTATACTGGCTGCACGCCGAGCACGACGACCGCATAGCGCTACGACACGCATGTGCCTAGTCAGCGCCCCGCGCAGCCTGGACGCGCGCACCATGCCGGCTAGTGGCACAGAGGCAGCTTTCAAACGGGGCTCCGGCGTCTCGCAAAATATTGTTCATGACTGTATACAGTGCAAGCAGAATTGGATACCAAACAGAGAGCGTGTTTCTGTTGCGGCTCACGAAAGCATTCAAGTCAAGGCTGCCCCCACCCCGGACGGCCTTAGATGTCCGACGGACGTTCGGACGTCCGATGGAAATCCGGTTATGTTCGACATACGAACAGCGGACATCCCTCAGACTATCGCATCACATCCGGATCGCATCCCATGCACGTCCGACGGGCAGCCGGAGGCGAACATTCAGACGTTTCCCGGAACTTGCAGGGCCCGCTATTGGTGTAAAAACGTGGCAATAACAATCGTGTAAAGCTGAGAAAGCATGTGGCATGGAAATTTGAATCACATACAGTCCTCAATGCCTTTGTCGTGAAAGTAAAGCAGACAACCGAATAAGCAACAGGTTCAAGTTTCCGGTTGTCTGCTTTACTTTAACACAACAAAGCAAGGAAGAGCAGTGTGCAATTAAAACTTCCATCCAAGAGACACAACCCTACTGAAAAATCCCGTATCGCGACAAACGGGTTTGAACCGGTCCTGTATTATCCCGTGTACATTTCATACCGGTGTGACCAGTCCTGTGTGAAGCTTAAACGGGTTTATATCTAACGGAGGGTATACTGCAGTGCAGTTGTGTGTGTCCCTAGTCCTTTGTCCTTGTCTGAAAGCGCTGCGATACCACAATGTTTTATATCTGACAGGTCACGTCCAGTATGAACCTCAATCCGGAAGGTCCCGTCTGCTATAGGGTTAATACAGCGCAGACCATTTACAGTATGCATCTTATACATGATATCCAAAACCGGTATGGATATGAGATAGGGCGGACCAGTCCTGTATTGAGCTCATATACAGGACAAGTCATGTCCGGTTTAACAGACACCGGACAAACCCGATATGAATGAAACTGATACGGGACAGAGTATTTCCGCTTCTCAACACAATTCGCGCAGATCGTGAAGCTCAACCAGGATTACCACGTCGGAACATGCCTTCGCACTAAATAAGCATGAAACCATACATATTATACGTTACAACTTTCCTGCATATGTGGAGTACGCGCTGTTTCGCAAATACCTAGAAGATATGAAGCCGTGAATGTGTGGGCTAGCAAGTACATACACGCCTCGCGTTTTGCTTTTGCGTGTGCAACAGTCGCTACAGCTTGTACGATCTTGCGGTCCATCTTCATATCTGCGGCTGAACATATGCCACCTTCAACGCGAAATTGCAAGCAAGAACGTAGCGTTTCGTTAGCGAAAATAAAATACTGTCACGTAGTGATGACAAGGCCGTTGATACCAAAAGAAGACATAGGTTTGATGGTATTGAAATTAACTCTTTATTGGGCTAACTTGCTCCGGAAAAGAACTAAGCAACTCGGCGGCGGCGATAGCAACAAACGTGCTGGTCGATCGTCGAACAAAGAATGACCGTCACACTCGTCAACGCTCAATTTAAAGGCTGCTCAGAACAATCCGGATAACGTCGCAAACAGCTGCCAGCATGGGTTGGAACATTGTGGAAAGACACACGAGTGGCCGGAATCTTCGAGATAGATCTCGGTGCATCTTGCGCTACGACGAAACTTATAAAGATGTGACTAGCGACATCGAGCATTAACAAACAAAGATTACGAAACTGATACGCGGCTGTTAAAAAACAACAAATACAGTTTTGAAGGTTTCCCGGCAAGACGCTCGTGAATAAAAGAAACACATCCTGACCATCGAAATATGCACAGGTCAGCCGGACATAGGGAGTCGCTTCCTCGAGTGTTTACGTATGCAAAACACTTGGTCAGAAGTAAATTCATTGACGTCGCGGCTCCGCTGGCAGCAGGTGAAGCTAAAACAAGCAGTATTAAAAGTGTTGGTGCACCGCATATATCTATATGTAGCAAAAATTGCATGCGTTCCAAGACGATGACAAAACACATCAGCACTAGTAAATTGTGACATTCTGAGGTTTGTCTGCAAGAAAGCGATCCATTGTAAAGATGCGGGACACGGATAACCCTTCGTGATATCCAGGAAAAAGATTCAGCGTGTTTAAAGGGCGATCGTTCAATTACGACCACAAATTCTACACTCTACAAAAATACACAAACTACAAAAGAGCAATGTCAACTACATAAGTAGAAATATAACCTCTACCACCGTGTCCTGCCGTGGTGTAGTAAAGTAGTAATGTAAAACCTATTTCGTTTAGTGATCATTGCCTTGTTAGTGCGACTTTTGGAATGAAGGTTAAGAAATCTGTTTTCAACTGGCATCTACGGAAACTGAACGAGAAAATTTTGGAGGACGAAGAGTTTGTTAAGGCAATCACGAACGATTTGGAATGTTTGCTTAAGGTGAATGAAGAAAGCCATGCAGATAAATGGGAAAGATTTAAAGAGCAGGTGAAGATAAAAGCAATAGAAAAGAGCAGTGTTATTCGGTACAAACAGAAAGAAACAGAAAAGTAACTTCATGGACAACTTGAGTTCCTGTTGTGCATGGAAAGCTGTGCGCCAGGAAAGTTCACGAAGCAAATAAGAGATGTGAAATCTCATTTAGAAAGAATCGACGCTGAGAAGTACAGAGCCGCAGTTATACGTGCAAGAAGCGATAAACTGTGGGCTGGCGATGCGCCGACAAAGCGAGCGCTATCAGATGAAAAAAGGTATGCTTGCCAGAAGGAAATCAGGCAAATAAGACATGAAGGACAGATTACAAACGATGCTAAAGATATAAAGTGTGCGATTCTGAAACATTTTGCTGAGCTTCTGAGTAATACGCGCGAACATAGTGAAGGGTTTCCAAAAGAATATTTACGGCTAATGCCAACGCTCGAAGATCGTGTGAAAGAGAGCCTTGAAATGCCTATTACATTGTAAGAGATAGAAAAGGCCATAGATGACCTCCCATGTGGGAAAGCCCCTGGACCAGATGGGCTGAGCGCCTCCTTTTACAAAGCATTTAAAAACCATGTTTCCAGCCTTATGTTGGAAGTGATAAGAGAAGCCTACGAACGCAAACAAGTGCCATTATCATTTACTACGTCACACATCGTACTTATTCCAAAAACTGATGATCCGGAGAAACGCCTGTTGGTGAAGTCCTATATGCCAATAAGCCTGACAAATGTTGATTACAAAATCTTCATGAAGGTTTTAGCGAAGAGATTGCAGAGTGTAATAGCCAAATTAGTCGGACCGCACCAAACGTGCGGCATAAAAGGTCGCAGCATCGCCACAAATATATATGTGGCACGAACCGTACTGGAATGTGTAGACACGCTTGGAAGTCAGGTTGCCATGATTCAGCTGGATTTGGAAAAAGCGTTCGATCGCGTATCACACGACATCCTTTTCTCCATTCTAGAGCATTGTAACCTGGGCTCGGTAATCGTGGAGGGAGTGAGAATGGCGTACGCAAACTGCTCGACGCGTATTATAGTGAATGGCGATCTCACTGACAGTCTCGCAGTGCGTTCTTCGGTGAGGCAAGGATGCCCACTCTCTCCTCTGCTTTTTGCAGCCTATCTCGAGCCATTATGCTTGGCCATTCTCAATAATGAATGCATCTCGGGTTTCAAGCTTCAATCGGCGCATGTGAAGCTACTTGCATACGCGGACATTGCAGTATTTTGTGAAAACAGAGAGAGCATTTGTGAATTGGTTAACGTTGTTGAAAAGTTTTGTGACCAGACTGGATGTCGGGTTAACTGGGAAAAAGCTCCGGATTTTGGCACGGCTTATGGGATGCTGAACCGGCTTCTTTCTCCCGATTGCAATGGTCTTCCTTGCCAATGCAGTATCTGGGTGTGCCCCTACAATGTTATCGCGATCCAAGCTTACATTGGAAGGAAGAAACAAATAGAGTGCGAGAGAACGCGGAAGCATGGCAGGGAAGGCAACTGTCAATCTTTTCACGCGCGTTCCTCTGCAATGTGTTTTTGATTTCAAAGATATGGTATGTAATGAATGTTCTATGTGCGTCACGAACTGCCATTCAAAAAATTCATCGTGTGTTTGCGGTTTTTCTTTGGACTTCGGCCTGGGAAAAGACGAGGCGAACGAATTTATTTTTTTTCTTTAAAAAGCGGAGGAGTCGGTTTGATTCATTTGTTTCTGCGCCAAGTGGTATCGCGCTTTTTTTTTTCTTCGCGACCAAAATGACACCTTTTTAAGAACAGTCATGCAAGTGCGGCTGCAAAGGCTGTTACCCGGATTGGTTGTCTCGTCAAGTGAAAACATGCGTGGTGCTGTCACAGGATATTTGCGCGAGGTAGTTCTCTCTTACAAGTTGTTAGAAGTGCGTTTTCCCCGTGAATATTTGTACAGTGTTGGCAAGAAAAAGCTGTATAAGGACCTAGTGGAAATAATGCTGCCGGCACCTTTGTATCGAGAGCCCTACCGTGGAGGCCCAGGGCAGGCTATTTTAAAACGAGTGAAGAGGATGCCAGTTCGACCGGCTGCCAAAACGTTCTTTTTTAAGTTGCACTCGAGCACTCTACCCGTCAAAACCTGGCTTCACGAAAAAGGAATCTATGTCCCTTGGACGACAAACTGCCAGCTTTGCAAGAAGCCAGAGACAATTGAACACATTATCTTGGACTGCTGGGATGCAGTATTTCATTGGGACGTGCTACAAAGAACAATTAAAAAAGAGCTACTACTAAACCCTTATGGCATCCGGTTTTTACCGGTGGAGAACGGAGACGTACCCTATGATTTAATAATGCTTCTGGGTTTCCACAGCTTGTGGAAAACACGGATGCAAGTAAGGCATGAAGATATTAACATTCGCAGTGTACGTGAAAATTTTGTTGAAAGTGCTGTTTATCTACGGGAATGTATCTGCGCGCTCCCCGACCCACCACAGTGGGCAGAAGTTCTGGATGACCTGGTAAAATTGAAGAAATTTTAACCTCACACGCGTCAGCTCAAGGGCAGCTGAAGTGTTTTATTAAGAGTGACAATTTGTTGTTCATGTATACCTCGGAAATAAAGAAAAAAAAAAGCCGTGGTGTAGTGGTTAAAGTGCGTGCTTGCTGGTTGAAAAGACTGAAGTTCGATCCACATGTAAAGTGGTTTTTCTTTTTTTTTCTTTCTTTTTTTTCTTTTTCTTTTCTTTTTCAAGTGTAGTGGTGTTATTTTATAGCTCAGCATGCTTTTTCCAGCATGGCGTCCAGTTTTGTTTCTGTAACAAAGGCCACGGACCATACAGGAATTTCCGGAATGAGAGCTCCGCGCGGCTTCATTTCGGTTCAGCCTGTATCAATTAACCAGAAACCGGACGAACGCGTCATTTCTGGAACTGATACCGGGCAGAGTATTCCTCTTCTGAACAGAAGCCGGGCAGATCGACGAAGCTCAACCAGAATGACCATGCCGGACATGCCAGCGCACTAAATAAGCATGATACCAACATTATTTAAAAACTATTCTGTATATAAAGAGCACGCTTCATTTCCCAAATACCTCGAAAATACGAAGCTGTCGAAGTGTGCGCTAGCAAGCATATACGCGCGTCGCGTCGCTTTTGCGCGTACAACAGTCACTGCAGCTCGTACGATCTTGCGGTGCGTCTTCATATCTGCGACTGAAGATCTGCCGCCTTCAACGCGAAAGTGGAAGCACGAACTTATCGTTTCGCTAGCGATGACAACAAACTGTTCGAGAAAAAATAAACAAACATCGCTGACCATCGAAAGATGCGCAGATAGCCGCACACCGGACGACGTGTTCTCGAATGTTTACATATTGAAACCGCTCAGTCGGAAGTGTATTCATCGACATCGATGCTCCGCTGATAGCACGTGAAGCGAAAACGCCCAGTATTACAAGTATTAGTGCACCGGATATCTCTGTATGAAACATTTGTTAATCAAGTAGAAGAACGTATTACAAACCTATTACTGGGCATTGTGTGTGTCTTTGTGCAAGCTTGGGAATTGTTTACGTGTGACATTAAAGTAGCCGCAATAAACAGAGCTAGTGTCTTGCAGTTTAAGGAAAGAGAACGCGAAAAATATCTGCGTGGCGAACTAGATTATATGCTAAGCGTAGAAAGCATCGATCCGGGAAAATTAAAAAAGAAATAAAAGAAACAAAGAGCAAACTGGAAGTGATCGATGAAGACAGGTATCGCGGCGCGATGATAAGGGCGCGGGCCGAGAGGCTGTTGTGTGGGGGAACGCCCATTAAGCGGGTGCTCAGTGATGAGAAGCGGCACGCGGTGAACAAAGAGATAAACAAAATTTATTACCAAAATGAAGTTACCAGTGAAAAGGCACTAGTAGAACGATCCTTTTTCGAATTTTACAGAGACTTTCTTAGCCAGAAGCCAAAGGATCTTGATTGCTTTGCCAAGAGCTTTTTACCACTCATGCCCAGGTTGGAGGATGACGTCAAGCAAATGCTGGAAAAACCAATAACGGCCGCGGAAATTGAAAGTGCCATAGATGAATTAAGTCTTCATAAGTCACCTGGACCTGACGGGCTTGGAGCAGCCTTGTATAAGTTATTCAAGGTAGAAATAGCTGTGTGTTTAGAACGGGTGATAACTGAATGTTATGAGAAAGACTTTATCCCACCATCTTTCCGCAAGTCCCATGTAGTACTGATTCCAAAAACAGAGGACGCTGCTAGATTGCTCTGTGTCGAAAACTACCGCCCAATAGGTTTAACAAATGTGGACTATAAAGTATACATGAAGGTCCTAGCCAGAAGATAGCAGAATGTCATTACAACCCTTGTAGGACCTCATCAGACGTGCGAAATTAAAGGCAGGACTATATTCACCAATATTCACGTGGCGAGAAGCGTATTGGAATGTTGCGATGCCATGCAAGATCACGTAGCAATTTCACAACTGGACCTGCAAAAGGCCTTTGATCGAGTTGGGCATGATATCTTGTACGCACTTTTGGAGCATGTAAATGTCGGGAGTGTAATCACAAATGGTGTTAAAACGGTTTACAAAGACTGCGTTGCAAAATTAGTCATAAATAGTAAATTGAGTGAATGCATACCGGTGCTATCTTCTGTACGACAAGGGTGTCCATTGTCACCCCTTCTCTTTGCCTTATACTTGGAACCTTTCTGTTTAAGGCTTCTCTCCAGCCAAGCTATTACAGGGTACACATTTTTCAATGTTGAAGTTAAGGTCCTAGCCTACGCTGATGACATCGCAGTGTTTTGTTCGGACCAAGACAGCGCAAAGGAAGTTGCCAAAGAAGCTGTGGAGTACTGTAAGGCTACTGGCAGTGCAATTAACTGGACTAAATATTTAGGTCTCTGGTATGGAGACTGGGAACACACACCGGAATACTTTTGTAACATCAGTATATCGAACAGGCGGGCTTGATGACCCGCCTATTTCACCTCGCCAGATAGTGCGCGCTGTGACTGAACGCTCCGCGTGTGCTGAGCGAACACACATGAGCCTGTGTGAGTATATCGAACAGGCGGGCTAGATGACCCGCCTATTTCACCTCGCCAGATAGTGCGCGGTGTGACTGAACGCTCCGCGTGTGCTGAGCGAACACACGTGAGCCTGTGTGAGTATATCGAACAGGCGGGCTTGATGACCCGCCTATTTCACCTCGCCAGATAGTGCGCGCTGTGACTGAACGCTCCGCGTGTGCTGAGCGAATACACGTGAGCCTGTGTGAGTATATCGAACAGGCGGGCATGATGACCCGCCTATTTCACTTCGCCAGATAGTGCGCGCTGTGACTGAACGCTCCGCGTGTGCTGAGCGAACACACGTGAGCCTGTGTGAGCATATCGAACAGGCGGGCTTGATGACCCGCCTATTTCACTTCGCCAGATAGTGCGCGCTGTGACTGAACGCTCCGTGTGTGCTGAGCGAACACACGTGAGCCTGTGTGAGTACATCGAACAGGCGGGCTTGATGACCCGCCTATTTCACCTCGCCAGATAGTGCGCGCTGTGACTGAACGCTCCGCGTGTGCTGAGCGAACACACGTTAGCCTGTGTGAGTATATCGAACAGGCGGGCTAGATGACCCGCCTATTTCACCTCGCCAGATAGTGCGCGCTGTGACTGAACGCTCCGCGTGTACTGAGCGAACACACGTGAGCCTGTGTGAGTACATCGAACAGGCGGGCTTGATGACCCGCCTATCTCACCTCGCCAGATAGTGCGCGCTGTGACTGAACGTTCCGCGTGTGCTGAGCGAACACACGTGAGCCTGTGTGAGTATATCGAACAGGCGGGCTTGATGACCCGCCTATTTCACTTCGCCAGATAGTGCGCGCTGTGACTGAACGCTCCGCGTGTGCTGAGCGAACACGCGTGAGCCTGCGTGAGTATATCGAACAGGCGGGCTTGATGACCCGCCTATTTCACTTCGCCAGATAGTGCGCGCTGTGACTGAACGCTCCGCGTGTGCTGAGCGAACACACGTGAGCCTGTGTGAGTATATCGAACAGGCGGGCTTGATGACCCGCCTATTTCACTTCGCCAGATAGTGCGCGCTGTGACTGAACGCTCCGCGTGTGCTGAGCGAACACACGTGAGCCTGTGTGAGCATATCGAACAGGCGGGCTTGATGACCCGCCTATTTCACTTCGCCAGATAGTGCGCGCTGTGACTGAACGCTCCGCGTGTGCTGAGCGAACACACGTGAGCCTCTGTGAGCATATCGAACAGGCGGGCTTGATGACCCGCCTATTTCACTTCGCCAGATAGTGCGCGCTGTGACTGAACGCTCCGCGTGTGCTGAGCGAACAGGCGTGAGCCTGCGTGAGTATATCGAACAGGCGGGCTTGATGACCCGCCTATTTCACCTCGCCGGATAGTGCGCGCTGTGACTGAACGCTCCGCGTGTGCTATTTCGCACGATAACTTCCGATCGCCCACGACAGCCGTCAGTGTCTTGTACAGTGCGCCAGTGCGTGCGTCGTGAACAGTTGCCTGGACGCAGAGCTATTGCGGAGGCCCGCCCGATGTGCCGAGTGCTTAGTGGCCTAAGACATTTGCGGGTGGGCCTCAAGCAAACTACTGTATACTGTACCATAGTGTATATATTTCTTTTATTTTTACCTACCCTTTTCTTTCTCCCTATCGCTCACCTCTCTGATTTCCTCTATCATTTCCTCGCTATTCCTATATTTCCGCCGCCCCAGTTCAGGTGCTTCAGATATCAGATAGCAGATACCGGGGCTGGCAAACAGCTTTTCTTTCCTTTTGTATATACAATAAATAACCACTACCACCACCACCGCCTTTATTGAAAAGAACAATTCTGCCTAGCGTAGTATTGCTATCGCAATAATAGGAAGGCTCTTGGCCATGGAAAGGACAACAGGGAGTAGGCAGAATCTTCATTACTTGTACAGGTCGTCACTAAAATCACATTGCTCTCTTGTTGTTGTGGCTGTAGGAAGAAGGAAACCAAAATGCATGGGCCTGCTACTGGCTCTGTAGCTGAGCCACCTCCGCTGCCTCGGGCAGACAGAAGAAAAAATAAGGAAATAAAAGGAAGATGGAGAGAAAGACACGCGCCGCAACAACAGCCGTCGTCCACCACCGAAGCGGTGGCGGCTGCAATGACGGCCTACAAGAGATAAAAATTCGGTGGCAGGCTAGCTCCCGCCGCAAGCGGCAGTGACCTACCTGCCCCAGCCCCATCAGGGGAGACGTTTTACATTGCTATGATGAGCTCACTAAGGGAGCCATACTTGGCAACTTTCTTTGTTAGCTCTAATTCCTAGAAGGGAACGGTAGTTCAGGCGGTAGGGTTCGATATCGGAGCATCTAGTGGAAAATCAGGGCAATCCCAGAGTAGGTGCGATGACTGCGAACGGTAAAGGCACAGAGGTGGACAAATTATTGCGTAGGCTTCCACTACGGGACCTGTTTGTCTTCGCTTCCACTCCAACCTTCCTTCTCCCAAATGTGGCAGATACTGCACTTTACCTTTCTTATAAACCAGAGGACAATATACAAAAAAAATATGAAAACGTGTTCTTGACGTGGTTAGGTGTAGGTACCTAAATATCCTTGGCGTCCGCTCAAAAGTATACCGCTTCTTCCTGTCATCGTAGCAAAATTTTAATAAAAATTATGAAAATAACCGGAGACGGAAAATCTGTTCTAAAAAAAACTTAGAGGGCCTCTTAGATGTCTCCTAAGTGGAGAATGGCGAAAATCTAACCTTCCTCTCCTATTATTTTCCTCTCATCATTTCATTTTATCGGTGTGTACTGCAGTGCTACCTATAATTATGATTGGTTTACATAAATTTAAGGGCTCAGTATCTGTCCCACTTTCAATAAACAGCTATCAATTATTCCATCCGGTGGTGGCACCAGTCTCCTGCTTAACCTGTAATTTTGAAGAATCTTCATATTATTTTCTGGACGCTCGTCCATGTTCTGGCAGTCGGGAAGCTCCACAGTTACCCGGAAGTAGAGAGCTCGAGCTAACTCGTGGGCCGCTTCGTTGCCAGGAACAGACGTGTGTGCAGGGGTCCAAACTGGGTGAATTTTCCTGTTTAGTCGTCTACTGGCCAGAATCCTTGCCGCTTCCGGCGAGACCCTACCGTTTCCAAAATTCCAAATAGACGTATTGCTATCGCTGATTATGAAATTGGCTTGCGTTCTGTCGCAAGCGAGCGCTTTTGCAACTTCTTCAGCCGTTTCGGCATTGCGGCTTCTAATGGTGGCGGCTGATACCGGAGACCTCGGCCGTCGACCACCGAGGCGACCGCCGCCCCCATTTTGCCACTTGCCGCACCCACGTACGCAACCGAGTTCCTGTCCATCGAATCGAAGCGTCTGATTAGTGTTTCTGCTCCCTTCTCCCTTCTCCCTCCTCTCTGTGTTGAATATGGGATGCATGCTACGAGGGAGGGGGGAATGATAAGATTTTCTCGGCAGTCCTGTGGGATACTTGATTTTTCTCATAGTCCGCTATCTGTCTGCAGGCCTACCATTTCGAGTATAGTTCTGCCCGTGGTCGTTCGACTTAATCTTTCCAGCTGCGAAACTCTGACAGCTTCCGCTATTTTGTCCCAGCTATTGTGCACTCCCATAGCATTAATGGCCTGGTGACGTCATGACCAGTCGGGATAGTACATAGCGCGCCCCTTGTCGAACACAACCAGCATTCCATTGAACGCATCAAAATAGATATAGAATAAACTTTTATTTGTACAAAGTAATTACGCGTGTGGTTCACCAAGGTCCGGGAAACCATTGGCGAATACGGTCCTGTAGGCCTGACCGATAAGCTGGCGCTGAATGAGAAG
The DNA here is from genome assembly GCF_055883805.1 of Amblyomma maculatum. Lineage (NCBI taxonomy): Eukaryota > Metazoa > Arthropoda > Arachnida > Ixodida > Ixodidae > Amblyomma > Amblyomma maculatum. The sequence goes on along the minus strand of NC_139348.1, from coordinate 20,254,194 downwards.
CTCTGTGTCAGCCAGCTTCGCCTCCCCCTGCTCATGGCTGTGGATCCCTGCACACGAAGACATAGAGGGCAATGAGGTGGCTGACAGGATAGTCCCGTGGCCGCCCACCTCCGAACCTTCATCTCCGCTAACATACACCGAAATAATAAACTACCATCGAATTTATCGCAGAACATACGCAGATCCCCACAAGACCTCACTCGTCAGGAAGCCACTATATGGCGAAACATGCAAGCCCGCACACTACCACACCCAACGCGACACAATAAGATTCGGCCCACGCAATGCCCCACAAATGCATGTCTGGCATGTGGAGTATAAAGGGGTTCTACTCTATATATTGAAGGCCTATCACCACACATTCTTCTTTTACGGCACTTTGCGACAGGTTTCTGGGCCTGCAAGGGCATGCAGCATCTTATGACGTAGGGATGATAAACATATATGCAAAATAATATCCATTCCAGATACAAAAGGAAGATATTTGGAAGGAAAAACCTGCTTCCGGCAAACCGATAACTTCAGGTGGATGCTTGGTGTTCATATAGAATTACAGTTCCTGAAAATATGACGGTTCATGCTCCAAAACTTTCAATTTTTAAAACATTCTTAAACATTCCTGCAATAGAAAATATGGATTACTAAGCATGCAAAACTGGATGATATTAAAGAACACAGTCCGACATTCTCCACTTGGTTTGGAACTTGCCCGAACAACTTAAATCATAGGGTTTACTTCAACGCATCAAAGTTCATCGGCGTTCTATGATTCGTTTTCAGGAAATGAAAGGCGCAGTACCTTTCACTCGCGGAACCTCATTATCTTGACGGTAGACAAGGGGAATTATGATAGACGTTTCACGATGCGTGGCATGGCGCATTTGGTAAACACTCGGCTGGGTATCCAAGCGATGGAGGTTCGATTCTCAGTGGAGCCTAGGTTTATTTACTTATTTTTAGCTATCTCCCTCGAAAGCGTCACGCCTTCCGCCGACGGCCTTTGCCGAGAACTTAGGTTGACAAAGAGGAGGAATTAAAAGCTTTCGCCTTAAAGTAATTGTTTTCCTTAATTATAATCGGTGGCGGTGCCGCTGCTGACGACGGCACTGTCATGTCATGGCTGGCACGTGGTTTGACTCCAGCTCATTGTCACAACACGCGCACACAGCGAAGATACACAGCACATTGGCTGCCAGTATAATGGAGGGGAATAGTACAAGCTTTCGCTTTTAAAATTCTTCCGAACGAACGGGGAATCGAAACTCCGGCCCTCCAGATTGCGAGACAAACACAAAACCTATACACCACAGAGCTTGCTATATTCGAGTAAAGGTGCGTGTTATGTATGCTTTGTCGTACGACTGTATGCATACGAACAGCTGTGTAATTTGAAAGGAACTACTATGGCACTAGTAATTAAGCGAGTAAGACGTACAGTTCCGCTAGTTGTACGCTTTACCGGCAAGCAAGTTTAACGCCGGAGTGCGGCGCCCACAGGAAACCCGCGATAGTTCAACTCCATGACTGCCGCAGAAATGTGTGGTGTTTCCTTATAAATGGGTGCAGAGCAGACGCGTTTCTTGAACTGCGATGGATACGCTGTGTCTCTTAGTGCGGGACATTCGTACTTGGCATCGCCATCTTCTACGAATGCATCTTCTTGGTGCATCTGCCTGCTCGGCAGCATTCTATTGTGCGAATGATGCATTACATGTGGTACTCGGCGATGGGGCCGCCCATGTAAGCTTGAAACAGAGAAGGCGCAGACCAAGGCTAGACGTGCAGAGGCGATGAGGGTTAGGCGGCGTGAAAATGCCCAGATGTGACACGAGGCGGAGGCAACGCGACAGAGGCGGACCGGTGACGTGCATTGTCACAAAAAAGCGCGCTCTGCTGAATGCGCTATGGGGCACATCAATTTGGAACAAGCGTCATTCTAGCTGAGCGGGGATGACGTAGCCTGGCAGGGAATAATAGCTAAAATGAAAATGTGAAAAATAAAAGAATATCGAGTGAAAAACATCACGTCTCTTTCTCTCTTTGTATGTGTGTTATGTGTGTGTAAAACGCTATCACGTCATGCCCTTAACGGTGGAGCTCAAGTGCGCACCGAATTTCTTTTCAGCTCATGGCGGAAATATTGAAAGAACGTGTTCAGACGGACTATGGCGTCGTAGTAGGAATGAGCCCCATAAAAGCGGCCCCTTTCGGAGAGTACGTGGCAGCAAGTAGATACAGGTAAGTAAAGCTTTAACGATAGGTAAAGTAGAAGGCGCTACCATAATGCTTAAAGGATGGCAACGCCTGATTGCAATCATTGCTTCCTATTTAAATGTTTCTTTTATAGCGCTTGAACCATTTCTAATGATCAATGAATAGCGAGAAATATAAGCATTCTCAGAGAGAGGCGTAAATATGTGTTACAGATCGCGATTACAAACTGCTCTCAATAATAATCAAAGGAAAAGAAAGTAAATTGCGTCAATTCACAAGCTGCCACAAGCTATCAAACAAACTAATCGTAAACGAATAGAACCATGACAGAGCAAACTTTAAAACAAAATTAGCTGCAATAAGCAGCATCGATCCCCAACTGTTTAAACACAAAAACTGCAGTGATGTAAACACAGTTTTTTTTTTTTTCAAATGGCGTCTGAGTTTCCAGTACACTGTCATTCCCCTCACTCATACGTAGGGTCGTGAAAGGCCTTTGGGACTTCTCGACGAGAGTGGAAAGAGACCCCTTCAGAAATAGTTTTTTTGGCCTCGTGTAGATGTTAAAGGCATCAGAAATATTTAAGGGAGCATGACCACAACCAGGAAAAGCATGTTAATTCTGGTGGTTGCCTGCTCCCTGCAAATATGGGCCTCTGCGTAATAAACTTACTTGTACGTTACCGCCCGTGCGCGTCTGGGTCTCCTTCTACGTATCTGTCCGTTGCGCTGTCTCAAGAATGATTTGACGAGTGGTGCCTGCTTCCTGGCGGCGTGTGCGTACACCTCGTTAGGATTAGCAGTGCGGCGGTTCCACCAGAAATCGTCGCGTTGCAACAAATTAACTGACCTCCAAGATGGGAATATACGAATTAGTCACAGGTGGTAAATTCAAGATTGTCGCAACACTGGGCAAAAAAGACATCACAATTAACAGGATCCGCAACAAGGAGGTGGTCATAAAACACACCCAATCATCCTGAAGAGAAGCGAGCGAAGGTTATTTTTCCTAAAGGTTTACTCACCCCCAGACATCACACAGCCAAATTCGATGAACGCGTAATATGCGTATACGACATAACGTTATGGACGCAGAAGCGGTCTACCGGGGAAATGTATGAACAGTTACAACTCGCTGCGAAAGAACTAAAAGATTTAGCCAGCTCTAGTTGAATGCAGTGGTCACCGCGGAAGTCACAATACATAACATAACACTCTCGTATGTACAAACAAGCGGACATTGACATAATCGTGGACGGACACCTGATTCATCGGATGGACAAAAGGCGAGTACTAGGCCGAATGTTAAAGGCATAAGGCAAGCATGATCACACGGTCAAATATGTTGCCACAGTAAAACGCGAGTCTCCAGAAAAAATAAGTAGGATAAAAAGAAAATGAGGGGATCAAGGAACAATACGCCATTTGCATAGTGGCAGCACTCGTCATCCCGCCCCTCACGTACGGTCTCCCATATCATAAAACAGGCAAGGCGGAAAGGAACAAGATCTGCACTAATTAGGAAAGTATACAAACTTGTTCGGGGATTGCCACCATACGCCTCTGGTAATGCACTGCGCCTTCGAAGAACATAACCAATCTCTGCTCGACTCCGAGATCAGAAGAAGTAAACAGGCCAAGACAGGCCGTGCTCTCCTTACAAACACGGAGATCGCTTTATAGAAGATAGCAGCCCACAAACCACAAACACCGCATGGAAAATGAGAGACACTTTCATGGCCAGACCGCTCACGGTATGACGGCAGAAGAAATGCGAGAGCCCGTGAGGAATTCCATAACAGAAAATAATTTGTGATGTACATACATCGATCGACGCAACGAGGCACAAAGTCAGAGAGGCAACCGCAGCCGCAGTGAATGATTCGCAAGGCAAGCCGTTATGCGGAACGAGCTTCCGGAGTACGGAAGCGGGGAAATTATAGCCCTAGCAAACTTTGAGGCAGACCGAAGAAAACGCAGTTGCGGGATATTTTTGGACTTACAACCCGCCTGCAAGTCCAAAACAAAAAGGTTACCTCATATCAAACCAGTACTGGGCTGTTGGCCAGTAGAAACTGACCCGGATAGGAAACACACCATAATTTGGGTCCCTGTCTTTGGGTGTAGGGTAACGCTAGAGTAGAGGCCATCATCCGAGACTTTACTAGCCGGGAGGCGGAGCCGTCGGCAGAAACATTCAAAAATCCTGAAACATTCGGGCAAGCAATACGTAGGTGAAGGGGACGCGTAGAAAGTACGAACTTGAACGTAACCATTAAGACGAGAGCAAGCCAAAAGACTTAGGCGCGCATCTACCCACCGCCCTGCACCACAATATATGACCCACAAGGTAAAAAAGCGAATGTGTCTGGTGCGGAGACACTGCGAAATGTTACCACAATATACTGATTGGGAATGAAGGCTGGCTCCACAATGCCTAAAATAGAAAGCAACAGTCCTAAACAATAGGAGGACCTTATATCCTACACGGAAGTGCACCATGAGCTCATGGTGGTGCAGCGAGCCAGAGCCGTAGTTGAGGCCAATAGACCCCTGGACCAAGGACTACCTACCACTGCTTCCTCAGCAACTCTTTGCTAATTCTCTACCCCTTAACTCTAATTTTTAGTTAATGCAGCCGCCTGAAGTACGCATTAAACACGATTTACTCCAAGAGGAAGCACTAGCGGCAGCCATCCGCTTTTAAACTCCGTGCCATAGGAAAGACAGTTGGTTAAAACGGAGAACCGAACCTTGTGAACTCCAAAGTCAGTCCGTTTCAATCCACGATTCTGTGTATAAAAAAGAACGTTTTGCAATTAAAGGCCAAAAAGTTTTAACTGACGTGGTGTCCTATAATCATATGTTAGCGGAAAGTACGATTTTCTGCGCATCTGTTTTATCAATTCCGCTTTGGCAACGACAAGTTTTGTTTTTGGTGGGAGATGCGCTCATCAGCAGACGGCTCAAGCTTCGTGTTACGCCGAGCGAGGGGTCGCTGCAACGCTTCTTAGAGGTAGGCCTAACACTCTAATTGCGCCGCTGAACGGAGGCCGCTCAGCTGCAGGGTTTGACTACGGCCTCTCTTGAAACAGTACTGCGCCTTAGTGTTTCGATCCAACGAGTTCGATGTGCGACTGGGAGCTCAAAGACGCGATTGACGCCAAGTTTCGTGTTGCATCAAGTGAAGCGGATAGAGGGTTTGAAATTGCGCTTCGATGGCCAGCTCGGCTAACCATACTATTTCTTTGTGGCCGCTGTTGAAATGGATACGTGAGCGGCGGCATATTCGCATCAGCCTCCATCGGTTTTCAAGTTAGACTGAGAATGAAAAGTCTAAAATTGAGAGGCGGCCTAGTTGGTGACTAGTATTAGAATGCATCTTAAAACCTCGCAAAAAGACAAGGGACGAGGAAGAAACGCACATGTCAAAGCGCGGAAGTTCAACTTAGTTTAAGTTCCGCGCTTTGTTCTGTTGGTTTCTTCCTTGTCCCTTGTCTTTTGCGCTGTTTTAGGTATACTGTTTTAACCGGTCATTACTTTTGTCATTTGTATGATTATTAAAAAGGGAAAGCAGCTGTGGAGTATTAGGTTAATCATAATTTGGTTGAAAGATGGGGGATATCGTGGTAGAAAAGCTGGCCACCCTGCACATGCAAAGCCTGATGTCATACACGATACCGGAGTAATGGAAGAACGCCAAAGTTATCTTAATTCATAATCGAAGGGGTGCTAAGGAGTTGAAAAATTACAGATCAATCAGCGTTCTATCTTTTACATATATCAGTTACATTACTAAGCTAATAGCTAACAGAATCAGGAGAATCTTACGCTTCAATCAAATAAAAGATTAAACAGGTTTTCGGAAAGGGTACTCTACTATAAAACATATTCATACATCTACCAGGTGATAGAAACATCCTTTGAATGTAACCAGCCCTTATACGTAGCATTCAATAATTACGAATAACCATTTGCTCAATAGAAACCTCGGCATTCATAGAGGCATTGCGAAATGAGGTACGTGGACGAGCCTTATGTAACTTGAACATATCTATGGTGTCTTCACTGTAACCATAGTTCGACATAAAGTATCAACATCCACATCATCAGCCAGGTTATACCCCCTGCAGGGCGAATGCCTCTCCCATATTACTCCATTTAACCCGGCCCCGTGGTAACTGCATCCATTTGACACCCGCGAACTTCTTATCTCATCCGCCCACCTAACTTTCTGCCGCTCCGTGCTACGCTTACTTTTCCTTGGAAACCAGTTAACTACCAAAGTGACCCCCCATAGTTATCCTCTCTTCGAACTAAATGTCCTGCCCATGCCCATTTCCTCTTCTTGATTTCCAATAGAATTCCAGTATTTCTCTGATCCACTGGGCACGTTTCCTATCTCCTAAAGTTATCCCTACCATTTTTCGTTCCATAGTCCCCTCTACCAGGTGATAGAAACATCCTCTGAATGTAACCAGCCCTTATACGTAGCATTCAATAATTACGAAAAACCATTTGCTCAATAGAAACCTCGGCATTCATAGAGGCATTGCGAAATGAGGTACGTGGACGAGCCTTATGTAACTTGAACATATCTATGGTGTCTTCACTGTAACCATAGTTCGACATAAAGTATCAACATCCACATCATCAGCCAGGTTATACCCCCTGCAGGGCGAATGCCTCTCCCATATTACTCCATTTAACCCGGCCCCGTGGTAACTGCATCCATTTGACACCCGCGAACTTCTTATCTCATCCGCCCACCTAACTTTCTGCCGCTCCGTGCTACGCTTACTTTTCCTTGGAAACCAGTTAACTACCAAAGTGACCCCCCATAGTTATCCTCTCTTCGAACTAAATGTCCTGCCCATGCCCATTTCCTCTTCTTGATTTCCAATAGAATTCCAGTATTTCTCTGATCCACTGGGCACGTTTCCTATCTCCTAAAGTTATCCCTACCATTTTTCGTTCCATAGTCCCCTGCATTGTCCTCAGCTTAAGTAGAACCCTCTTCGTTAGCCTCCACGTTACAGCCCCATAGGCGAGCACAGGTAAAATGCAACTGTTTTATAATTTCCTCTTGAGTGACAACGCGTAAAGCTGCTAGTCAAAATCTGCGACAGTTTGCCAAATGCGCTCCATCCTAATCTTATTCTTGTTATTTCCCTTTCATGGTCAGGATCTGCGGTTGCTGCCTCTCCTAAGTAGACATATTTGCCTACAACGCCCAGTGCTTCGCTACCTAATGTAATCTGCTGTTCCTTACCGAGGCTGTTGAGCATTACCTAAGCCTTCTACGTATTGATTTTCAAGCCTACCCTTCTAATTTTAATTTCTAGTTCTTCAATCATTCTTCGAGGTCACCTTCAGAGTTGCTTAGCAAGGCAATATCATCAGTGAATCGCAGATTATCTAAATATTCTCCATCTATCCTTATCCCTAACGGCTCCCATTCCGAGTCTGAACATTTCCAGTGAGCAAGCTGTGAATAGTACTAGGGAGATCGTGTCTTCTTACATAACACCTTTCATTATAGGAATTTCGTTACTTTCATTACGAAGAACTATGGTTGCTCTGCCGCCGCTATCTATAGGTATATCTTCCAGCAGTTTTACGCATGGCTCATCTGTGATTTCCCAACGCCTGCATGACCGCCGAGGTTTTTACTGAGTAAATGCTTTTTCGTAATTACAGAATGCTATGTGTAATTGCTGGCTAAATTCCGAGCATTTTTCTGTCACCGAGTTGGTGGTATGGATATATCGACATCCATATAGTACCATATCCATATAGTATGGATATAGTACCCTCTCCGAAAACGTGTTGCTTGTATTGCAGTCTAAGGTTGTCTTGACTCTACTAGCGATTATCTTAGTAAAAACGGATGGTAAGCTGACTGGTACCTAATTTTTTGTGTCCTTAGCGTCCCCTTTCCTATAAATTGCAGGTAATGTTTGCATTCTTGAATGGCCACTGTTCCGGTACTGTTGATGACACAGGCACTGCGTATACAGGGTGGCCAGTTTCCCTAGAACGATGACCCGCGTCTTCAAAAAAATCTACAATTTGCCTGATCCTCTCCAGCTGCTTTCCCCTTTCCATAGTTTCTAACGCTTTATTAATCTCCTCATTCGTCACTGCTTTTCCGTAGCTGCCAATCTCATTATTGTCCTGAAAACTTTGGTACTGTAGAGATCAGTATAGAACTCCTCGGCTACTTTGACTATCTTGTCCATATCCTTGATGACGTTGTCCACCCTGTCCTTTAGCACATGCATCTAATTTTTACCTATGCCCTATTTCTTTTTCTCGTTTTAATGCTTCAGCCGTTCTTAACAGCATCCTCAATATTCATTAGCTTTGACATCTCTGCCAATTCTATCTGGTCTGTTGGATAGGAAGCTTTCATACTTTGATGTTCCTTAACCAAATATTACGTCACCTTAGACAGCTTACCTTTATCCCCACTAACTATCCTACTGGCTACTTCTACAGCGCTACTAATAATGATATCTCTGAAGTTTGGTTCATTTCTTGTAGATTAAAGTCTTCATTCTCGGTTAGAACTGAATATCTATTCTGTAGCGAGATCCTGAACTCTTCTGCCCCACCCCTCATCGCTAACTTGTTGATGCACTTCTTTTTTACTAATCTGTTTTGTTCCACCTTCAAATTTAGACTAATTGGAGACCTTACCCTACTGCGATCACGGCATCGCACTTTCCCGATTACCTCTACATCCTGCATAATAGCGGGGTTGGAGCAGAGTAGAATCAGTTTAATTTTCAGTCTTTCTGTTGGGACTTTTCAATGTTCACTTCCGTTTCTTCTGTTTGCTGAAGAAGGTATTCATGATTCTTAAGTTATTGCGCTCTGCAAGCTCAATGACTCCCCTCTGCTATTTCTAGAACTAATGCCATAGTTACCTATCGCCTTGTCTTCTGCCTGCTTTATTCCTACCTTGGCATTGAGGTTGCTCCTTAGTACAGTATACTGCACCTTTCCTTTTGGCATTGCCGAATCTACATCTTCGTAGGAGCTTTCAACCACCTTGTAATCATGAATACATGTAGGTGCGTAGACCTATATAACCTTCAGTTTATACCGCTCATTAAGCTTAATTACGGTACCTGCACCCCTTCAATATTACAACAGAATTCAGCTATATTGCCCGCTATATACGTATTGGCGAGGGAACTTACTCCTAGTTCTCGCCTTTCCAGTAGACCTCGATAAAACAGTACATGGCCGTCCTTCAGTAAAGTATATGGCGTATTCAGCCTCCTAACCTCACTGAGCCTCTAGGACATCCCAAAAGCCTTGCCAACTGGTGTCAATAGCTAGGGTTCAGGCGTTAAACGTTGCTAGGTTGTTTCCCATTGCAGCCTTCTTAGTACCCCCTGCGGCGTCAATAGCCCGACCGCCGCCGCAGTCAGTTGCTCCGCACCAGCTGGTGACTGAGGGCCAGGGTTTTATAAGACTAATCATGGCAGGCGGCGGTCAATTACTGCACCATGGTGGCCAACTCCTATTATTGTGTGGGAGCGTTTTACCGGAGGTGTTCACCGGCATCAGGTTGCACTCCAAACCTGTTTACGCAGTTCCATCTACACGCCAAGTTTTTTATTATCCGAGGGGGAATTGTGTGGCACCGGGATTCAAACTACGGTCCTCTTGCATGCGAGGTGGATGTTCTACATCTACGCACCCGTTGCATCCACAAACCTAGGTAGCATTCATTATTACAGCGCAAAGACGGCACAGAACAAGAGGAGGGCACAACAGCGCTGCTGTGTCCTCCTCTTGTTCTGTGCCGTCTTTGCGCTGTAATAATGAAAGTATGCAACCAACTCGCCCAAAATGTTGTATCTGGGTAGCATGCCTAAATTAGCCTAGGTAACTTAGCTAAATTAGATTCAAATAAACTCAGCATACAAGTTTACAGAAAGTGCTGTAATACTCGTGTAAAGGACGCACTCATTTGATCAAATGTTCTCACGGACGGGTTATATATAAATCAGCCCTATAGCTAAATATTAACGCACTGGGATGCCACTGAAGCTATTTTCAGATAATTAAAAAGCTTTTGGAACGTGGCATTACAATAAGTCCTGCACAAAAGCAGCAAAAATAAACAGAAGAAAGAAATAAAATCGAGCCCGCGAACAAAATGGGTCTATTCCTGCCACGCGGTCTATCCCTGCCACGTGGGCTCCTGCACGTTGGGAACAGCGGAGCAGCTGGAGTCGCTACAGAGTCAGTTTCTCAGGGCAACGGTGGTGGAAAGCGGGCGCCTGCGTGAGGACACAGGCACCTCCTCAGGAAGTAACAAGATTCCCATAAAGAAAGGTGCTAGGCAAAGAGACACGAACTCTCCACAGCTTATCCACAGTATTATCCACAGCTTTCATAGGGGAAGTATTCAGGAAGCAGGTAGAGATAAGGGTCGATGGAGAATGCCTCAGTATTTTGCGATTAGCGGATCACACTGTATTGCTAAGTAACTCAGGGCATGAAATGCAAGGAATGACTGATGACCTAGACAGGAACAGTAGAAAGGTAGGCTTGAAAATCAATATGCAGAAGATTAAGAAAATGTTCGACAGACTCGGGAAGGAACCGCAGTTCACAATAGGTAGCGAAACATTGAAAGTGGTAGGCGGATTGTCCGCAGATCCAGCCAGATCCAAATAACCGCAGATCCAGACCATCAAATGGAAATAACTAGGAGAATAAGTTTGGGATGGAGCGCATTTGTCACGTAGTCGCTGATTATGAGTTGTAGTTTACCTGTATCGCTCAAGAGGAAATTACACAGCAGTTGCATCTTACTTGTACTCAACTATGGTGCTGAAACGTGGAGGCTAACTTAAAGGGTCGTAATTAATTTGAGGAAAATTTGAGGCTATGGAAAGAAAAATGATATGTGTAACTTTAAGAGATAGAAAGCGCCCGGAGTGGTTTCAATAAATAACTCGAGGTGATGATATTCTAGTAGAAATCAAGAAGGAGAAATTGGCATTTACAGACATTTAGTGCGTAAAGTGTACAACCGATGATTCCCTAGGGTAACAAATTGAATTCCAAGGGAAAGAAAGTGTAGCAGGGGGCTGGAGAATGTTAATAGGGCGGATGAGGGGAAAATGTTTGCAGGCCTCAAGTGGATGCAGCTAGCACAGCACTGGGTTAAGTGGAGGAGTATAGGAGACGTCTTCGCCCTGCAGTGGGTATAGTCCGGCTTGCGATGATAATACGCCTGCGTTGGAACGACGCATCGTTAGTGCATTGTCAGTGAGGTACCTGCGGTAAAATTCGCGATTCCAGCTCGCACGCTCTGTGTGTTTTTCTCATGTGTCTGCTCCAATGATTGCTGTTGCAAGCGAAGGTAGCTTTTCGGCATTTTTATTCAATTAAGCAGTCATAGGAGAAATTCTCATTTTTGTTTCCGTGCATATATGTAGAATCTTCAACCATCGCAATCTTCTTGCCTAATCGCCTAACCGGGTGCGCTCACTTGCCAGAACTTATTTGGACTGATCCATTTTTTAATGCGACAGCATTACTTCGCTATGTTCACAGATTTCTGTCCGCAAACCGTGTCGGCAGAATGCGTCCGCAAATCGTGAGTAATTGATAAGTGGTAGAGGTTAATGAGTGGAGTCAATCGATAGAGAGTGATGTAATATTATGCCCCAAAAATATTTAGGCCAGTAAGTAATTAGGTAAATAATTAGAATAACTGGTTCACAAAAAAGGAAAGGCGCAGTATCTGACACACTTGTTCTGCGGCCACCTGAACCGCGCCGTAAAAGAAGGAAGGTTGGAGCGAAAGTGGAAAGAGAGAAAGAGATGCCGTATCAAGGATGTGACGTCACACAATAGTAAGTAGAGCCACAGCCGCTCGAGGAAGCATACTGGGTGCGGCCAGCTGCGTCGCGCCGCCGTCAATGGGCAAGCGCGTCCTTGGGGAGTTTACAGTTGCGCCCGCTATTTCTGCTGAGGGCGCCAAAGTTCGGGGACACGTCGCCACCGGGGTCACCGGCTCTGAGTGAGCGGTTTGCTTCCTTTCTGAGCGCGTTCGCCTCGCGTCTGCGTGGTAAACGCAAACTTTTTTGTGCGCGCGTGTGCTAGCACGTTAACGGTGAGACTGGATGCGTTTGTTTTTTAAGGCGAAAGCCGTTCTAAGCCCATGGAACGAAAATCTATGCGCAGAGGCGGTGCCTGTTATCTGTGCGTCGCATCTGTGCACTGGTGTGTCAGTCGCAAAAGCGGACGTTCAAGGAGGGAGATTAGGAATGAAAATGATTGATGGTGATAGGTAATCAATAAAAGATAGACATTGATAGAGATAGTGACTAATGCTAATAACTAATAATGGTTAATAATGACTAAAATGATTTGTAATGACCACTATATCAAACTATGACATGTAATGACCGCAATTGATTAGAAATGACTCAAAGTGCTTAGCAATGTGTGGTAATGACTATAATAGCTAGGCATGACTCATCATTACGGTTAATGACAACGAAATGACCAATATGTGAAACGACATGTATTGACCACTGCTGATTCTAAATGAGTAACCTTCTTAGTTATGAGTGACAAGGGCTACAATGACTACGCAGGCAGACTCACTATGACTGAGAAACGACCAATATATCAAACGACGACTTGAAATGATGAACTGTGGCAAACAATGAGAGGCAAATGATAAGAGAAGTGTAGGCTTTCGCCGTCCTGCGCTTAAGAGACCCTCTAATTTTATCTGCTGAGCTCGCTTCAGGCAAAGACAGCAGCGAGGAGTGGAAATGCACTCGCTTCTTCTGAAATGAAAGCGGCGCTGCGGTTAAAAAGTTCAGATGCTGGAGCATAATGCCCTATCAGCTGCCATTGAATTTGCTACAAGGGACATAAGGTAAGATGGAGTCCAAAGTCAGACTCCGCCCACACCACTAATGTATCGCGGGGAGAGAAAGTTCCGCAATTCGAAAAATAAATGAATAGGTCAATGAGACAAACGTTTTTGATTGGAAGCTTGTTATTAAATAAAAGGGGGAGGTGCTACTAAAGCGACCCACAGCCGAGGAAGCGGGCCCGGGGAGACCCCACGTATCTCCCCTGGGAAGTAGCGGAAGGGATGGGTTGTAGGGTAATGGGAAATAGGAATTGGGATAGGGTTATGGGAAGTTGGAGGGGAATGTGGGCAGCGTAGGATTTGACTGTCAGACAATTCGAGTCGAGCTCCCATATGGGCATCCGTAGAGGGCGAGCACTCGCTCTTAGCCGAATATGCGGCCCTTGGCCCTTGGATCATTCCACCACCGCAATGCGTTTGCCGGGTCTCCGGCTTCTGAAACAGGTTCCCTACTTGAAGCCGTTTTTGAGGTTCCCCGTCTCCCCAGCTCGGTTCCCCACCCCGACTCTAGTTGAAGTACTGAGAGACAGATTTTGCAACGTTCATGCCTACTTCAAGGTACTCCGCAAGTGGCCAGACTTTAATCTGGCGCACACTGATGGATACTCTTTCACGGTTTTCGCTGGGCAATGCATGTTGGAAGGTGCATTTCATCGGCGTCCTTAGAACAGAGGAAACGCTTTAATCCCATCCAATGTTTATGTCCGCTCTAGTTCTGGAGGTCCTTGTATCCTACAGAGGATACTTCCCACGTGAGCACTTGGCGATTTGTTCACCGGCTACTAACCGTTTCCGAGGTCGGCTTTCACACCGTTCCTGCACCCTTCAGGAGTACACACCCTTCAGGGTGTGTACTCAGCCTTTAGGCCTTTCCGTACTAGGTGCTTCCACCTTTTCCCCAAGTTTCAGCATTACTAGCTTAAAGCTACTTTGCATCTCCTTTCCACTCTTTCAAGCCAATGGTGAGTTTTCCAGAACCCGAGCTAGGTTCGCCCCAGCCGCCAGGCTTCCGTCGAGGCCCCGTTCCCTTCGGCAAAGGAAACCAACGCGTTTGCGGCTAGGAATACCTTTAGGCACGAGGGGAATGTTTGGTCCAACACAAAGAGTCAGCTAGCTGTGTTTCCTAACCGTACCCCACAGCTACGCCACCGTTCCCTAGGCAGCGGGCAGGGCTTTCCCTCAGCCTGCCGACCGCTCCGCATGTTGGTCTTTGTTCAGCATCCAAACAGCAGATTGGACTTGTTGGTGATTAATTATAGGTTAACCGTGCAAACAACGCGACGGGAACACAGGAGAAAAAGACGGCATAACCGCGCTAGTTGTGTCGTCCTCTTTTCCTGTGTTCCCGTCACGTTGTTAAAACCTATTTAGTTAACAGGGAGCTGGCCAGTGAACTAGGATTTTTAACTATGTGTTGTGAAGCAGATGAACACGATGAGGGAGCACCAGAAGCTTTTCTCGCAGGTTAGGTTGAGAGGACATATCAGAAAAAGCTACGAAGATTCTTTTTTTTATATAAGCATGCAATTTGTTCTAAAATTTGCCGCGCTAGTCTGAGTGGCCTTGCATAAAGGAGCCTGAGCATAAAACATTTGTTTATACTGTTGAGACTGTTTGAGCCGATGCGATAAAATGAAAAGCCACGTTCCACAGAAAATCCAGCGCCCACTCTGTCGGCGGACAGTCAGAAAAAAACCTCTCTGGTAAGAGGCACTTTAGTTGGTGATATGGCCAGACACCTTTGGCGCAATGAGAACACATGACATGTTCAATGTGGCAGGAGCTGCCAAACCAGAGATAGTCAATAAGATACAAGGGTGAAATGGGAATTATTGAAAGCGGGACCCTTAGATCCCACGTTAGGCACGCTATACTCCTATAGGGCTGCGGTAAACGGGGGCTTTATATACCTATGTGTAATGTGCTATTTCATATAATGCGGTGGCTTAAGGCTGCATTCTAATGATATGAGACAGAGGCAGCAATTACGTGATACGGTGAATAAGCAGGTAGCAAAGTGCGGGCACACTAACGAGCCTCCTTAAGGAGACTTAAGAACCCCAAATTTTGTTTATCACTACCAGGTTGTTGCCTAATTTATGCGATGGTTTTGAGGCGACATGTCAGCCGAGCAAGAGCCTGTTGCAGGATATATAGTCAACTGGACCAGTTACAGGGCAATGAAAACCAAAGACAATGGAGGCTTGATATACCCTGCAAAGGAACTAATCAAGCTTTGTCAGCTTACGAGCACCTTCATTAACAGGATGATGAAGTCTAAAGAGGTCCGGTGAAGTAGCAAGCTGTGTAAACTTTTGGTTTCATCATTGTTTTCTCACTGTACACAGTACCTGCAACTAATCTATAAAACAATCATCGTGCCCATGCTAAGGCGCATTGCAAGATATTTTTAAGTTGCTGCCCCCAATTATAGCGAGCTGGGTTGGAAAAATCAACTCAACAGTGGAGCGATGTGTATGGCTATGGCATAAACCTCTCTCAAGAAAGCTTTTCCGTCTGCGATTGGTAATTTTCCTTTTTTTTTAGCGTACTTGGCTGCTCGCTGAATCTCGGCTGCAGTTGCGCTCTGACGCGTGAACATTCTTGTGATCACAGCTAATAGTTTCACAACAGCAACACTCGATGCGCGTTCTTCCATTGAAAATTACGAACCAGCAAAATTGAATGAGTTTGCGAGCAGCTAATAAAAATATTATTAAAATCTTTCGGCGCATATACGTAGCACCTTGAGGCAGACCGGCTCTATCAAGCGCGCTTACTTTGTCCTGTCATGCAAAATGCGGGAAGCCATGACAGATAGCGTTCTGGCGTACAAAGTTTAAGGTCTCCAACTGAGTCGAAGATCCCAGGTTATCATTTAGATTTAACCTAATAAACATCTTCATATTTCCACCGTAAAATTTGTCACAATGAGATAGAAAGGTTAGTTACATGTCGCATTTTCACAGAGGTTGCTCATAGTAGGACATTTTTTTATTGGATAGCGCTGGCAGCTTAGAACAGGTTGACAGCAATTTGTGTATAAAAGCTGTATGCAAGAATGAGTAAATGGTATGAAAATGACACACGGGATTCGCGACACAGTTAAGTGGTTATGCATTAGGCTACCATGGCAGCTGAACAGCTTCGAATTGTTCACAGCCTGGTCACATTTTAATGTGACGAAGAAGTGGATCCGATGCAACATCACGGTAAGCTCTCCATTCGAGTGCCTATGAACCACCGTGACTATACGTTTTTCGAGGTATACTCCAGTGTACATCCTTGCCGAGCAAGCGCTAAGTGCTGACATGGTCACACTAGACAAATACAGTATATACTAATTCTTGTTGCCAAATTGTGTGAAGCGGAGCTCTTATATCCTTAAAATAAAGCGCTTCGACCACGCCGACGCCTCCCTGAAAGCGCAGCCAGGCGCAGCTCTCCGCGCGCGGCTGTCCACGAAGGGTGGCGCCGCGGCGGTGGCGACTCGAAGTAGGCGCCTCCCGCCGGTTTCGGGCGAAGCAGCAGGCCGCACCTAGTGCGCTTCCATCGAGCGGCCGTGGGAGAGCCGAAGAAGGGCATAGGAAGGGTTTGGCGCGCAGTTTGAAAGTACCAGACTAAAATGGGTAAACAAGAAGTGAATTAATGTGAGGTAGAGGATGTGACGTCACGAAACAGGAAATAGAGCCGAAAAATGGCATAGGAAGCGATTGGCGAGCAATTTGAAAGTACTACAGACTAAAATGGGCAAACAAGAATTGAATTAAGCAACTAGAAGCAACCAACAGCAGCATACGTGCTTTCGTGTTACTCCAATGCAGATTCTGCCGGGCTCTTTAATTTTTCAGGCCTCACTTATCAGGAGAAAAATGTTTCTTCCGTGCACGTTATCCGAAGTCCTTTTTGTCTCTCCAGAATTTCCCGAAGCGTGTTCGTGAGGCTTTCAAGCAAAGCCTCTCATGTACACGGGTGGTTAGAAATTCAGACTTCAAATAATGATAGCTTAAAGTGGACTGTTTCCTGTGGTAAATTGTTTTCGTGAATTACGGTTCACTACCATATATGACAATGATGAATGACTTAGGTTTCCGTCAAACAAAATGGCATTTTTAGGGCCCTGTCCCTTCTTCACACTCGTTCATTTTCCGTGTTGGCTCATTGCGTTTGGGCATTATTCACTGTTTTTTTTTATCTGGTATGCAAGCCTAAAGTCAAAAGCCTAACATTGGGGACGTGTTTTAGATATCAAATAGTTGTTACGCCTTACCGAATTATATTTAGGAAGCACTGATTACATTTGTTACCTCACGCCCTTGTGTATTTGCGCATGAACTAAGAAACCGTCGTATTTTCTGGGCGCTATGAGTGTGAAAGTTTCTAATGCCGAAGTGTGCTGCCTAAGATCTTCGCTACCTTTTTATGTTTGCGTATACTTTCAGTATCTTTTTCTTCAGTTTCTGTGTTCTTATTATTTAATGTTGAATTATAAATGCTGCTTGGAATGGAAGGTAAAGGTTTCTTTCTGGCCCAGAAAGTTCGCAGTGAAATGGGACTTATTATGTGTGGTGGGTTTTGGTTTACGTTTTTTTTTTGTCAGCACATGTTAAAATAAAAGTGTTTTTGCATGATTTCTAATGTTACTTTTTCTGTTCCATGTGTAAGAGAAGGTTTAATCTACACGTCGAGGACGGCGTCGAGGTCGGCAAGGAAGCGCACGATGATCAAACCAGCACGATGATCTGCGCAATCACAATTCCACCGAATGCTTCCTCTTCATCAGCATCCAACAAAAAGGGCTCATCTTCTTCTTCGCAGCGCCCCCCAGAGAAAAATGAGCCATCCTGGCGACTTAAGGGGACGAAGGTACAATTGGATCGTAGAACGGCTTGAGACGCTGCACATGCACAGTCTCGCGGCCACGGCGTCGCAAATCGGAAAATGCCGTAATCGGCTCAACAATATAGTTCCCTGGTGAAGTGCGCTCGACGACACAGTAGGGCCCGCGATACTTTGAGATCAGCTTTGCGGAGAGACCGGGGCTACCGGATGGAACCCATAGCCACACAAGTGAGCCGGGCTCTAAGTGTGGTGCATTCTCCTGATCGGTGTCATGGCGATATTTTTGGCGCCACTGAGAGTCGGTCGTAAACGTGCGGGCAATCTGGCGGCATTCTTCGGCATACTTGGCAGCTTCTGTCACTGTAGTGTATTCGGATGGATCAGGGTTGTAGGGGAGGACATTATTGCCGCGAAACCTTCAAAACAGTATTTGTTGTTTTTTAACAGCCGCCGGCACACAGGCTTATCACTCTGATTCTGGACCGCGTATCAGTTCCGTAATCTTTGTTTATTAATGCCCGATGTCGCGAGTCACACCTTTATTAGTTTTGTTGTAGCGCAAGATGCACCGAGATCTGTCTCGAAGGTTCCGGCCACTCGGGTGTCTTTCCACAATGTTCCAGCCCGTGCTGGTAGCTGTTTGCGACGTTATCTAGATCGTTCTGTGCAGCCTTTAAATTGAGCGTTGACGAGTGGGACGAGCATTCTTAGTCCGACGACCGACGAGCACGTTTGTTGCTATCGCCGCCGCCGAGTTGCTTAGTTCTTTTGCGGGCGCAAGTCAGCCCAATAAACAGTTTCTTCAGTGCAATCATCGACCCCTTCATTTGTGTCGTCGACCTTGTCACCCCTACGTGACATCTGGTGGAGGTGCAGCTTTTGATCCTTCAAGCGAAGACCCAAGCCGTGTTCCTGTCGCCCTGGAAGACCAGCCTACAGGTCACCGAACCAGCCGCCGACTCCAAGGCCTACAACCCGAACACGGTTTGCTGCCTGACCCCATTCGATATCGGAAGGCATCAACGCTGACAATGGCCCAGGCTACTACAGCACCGGTTGTTTTCGTCCAACCCCGTGAGCCCCCCCTGCTTCCATGGACTACAGGATGAAGATGCGGGAGATTGTATGGACCTTTTCGATCGTGTGGCAGAATTCAACGGCTGGAATGACGCCGCGAAACTTAGGCAAGTCTACTTTGTTCTTCAAGGATATGCCCGAGTTTGGTTCGAAAATCATGAGGCAACTATGAAGGATTGGGATATTTTCAAGGAAGCGTTTTTGACTGCCTTTTCAAGCGTCGTCCGAAAGGAAAGAGCCCAGGCCCTCCTTCAGTCAAGACTTCAACTTCCTATCGAGCCTGTCCTGGCGTATGTTGAAGAGATGAAGCGCCTCTTTCGCCGCGCCGACCCTAACATGACTGAAGGTGAGAGAGTCGAATTTTTAATGCGAGGCGTCAAAGAATCGCTTTTTGCGATCTTTCCGAAATCCGCCAAAAACCGTGGCGGAATTTGAAATGGAAGCGTCTGCCATCTAGAAGACGTTGTGCACCCGGATGCGCCACTACGAGCGACCACTTCAGCCAGACTACTCAACCCACTACCCCAGCGCATCTGCAAGCGGAGAGAACCTTCGGGACCTCATCCGGGAGGTCGTACGAGAGGAGCTCCGCCGATTGATGCCATCATCGCAACAACCCCAGGTGGCGACCCTCGCGGGCGTCGTCCGTGAAGAAGTCCAACAGGCACTGGGCGTTCCTCAAGCGACGGCTGCGACTGTTCCAGCACAAGAGGCAACAGCGATGAACTACGCTGGTGCATTACGTCGCCCTCCGCCCCGACGTGATGACTTTCCGAGCCCTCGCCGCTACCGTCCTGTTCCTGAAAACCGCCCTTTGGCCCCCGCCCGCCAAGCCTACCAACGACCAACAAGCCCCAGGAAGTGCGACGCATGGAGGACAGCGAACAACCGGCCATTATGTTTCCACTGCGGTGAGGCCGGCCACATTCTGCGGCACTGCCCTTACAGGCGGATCGGCCTCCGCGGTTTCGCTGCCGACGCCCCACGTCCCCATCCTGGTGAGCGACCACAGGAAATCAACGACTTCCTGCGCAGCGGAGAGCACTCGTCGCCAAGGCGTCTATCACGCTCCACATCGCCGTACAATGCTCGATTTGCGTCGCCGGGCCGCAGTTACGTGCAAGGACGGTCTCCTAGCCCCCATAGGGGAAACTAAAGGCAGCAACCTTTGCAGGTGAGGGTGCTCAACGGCGAAAAGACGATGATCCTCCGCCGCCGACGACCACTAACGACGACGCAACCATTTCACCGCCGCTCCACACGACAACATCGACAACACGACCACAGTGCAAGCCCAGCGAAGCAACAACGGTATGCCCCGGCCATGACCTGAAGAAACGACGCAGCCGAGATGGGACACTAAGGCCAACGTGCAATGCGAGGACGCGAACAAGTGACCTTGAAGTTGATATCGACGGTCGCAGTCACTGCCCTAGTAGACACCGGAGCTGACTATTATCTCATTAGTGGTCCGTTAGCCTCTCAACTCAGAAAAGTTACACCGCTTGGGATGGCCCGCTGATTCGCACTGCAGGTGGCGACCTGATTACTCCATCTGGACGATGCACTGCTAGAATAACCGTAAATGGGCGTACTTACCTCACCAGCTTTGTGGTCTTGCAGCAGTGCTCCCGCGACGTGATTTTAGGCACGGACTTCCTAAATGAAAATAGGGCTATCATCGACCTCCAATCCAAGCTAATCAAGCTCTCTGCAGACAAAGCCATGCCTGCTACGACGACTTCGACGCAACACGTCGCTCTAAACGTCCTCGATGGAGAATTGAGCGCGCCGCCCAAATCAAGCGTCGCCGTCCGCGTAGGTAGCACAGACATCGAAACCTCTAAAGGCATCGTCGAAGGAAATATCCAATTGCTCTTGGAACGAGGTATCGGCATTCGCAAGAGGCATCGCGAAATTCCGGAGAAGACAAGCTCAGGTGCTGGTAACAAACTTCACTGAAGAATACCGGCATCTCAACAAGGGCACGACCATCGCTTTTCTCGACGAATTAGCGGACCTCAACGACGTATTCGCCCTCCACGACCAACCACTGGAAGACGCACCGGACCAATTCCGTCAGCCCACATTTGACATCAACCCAGTATTGACCCACAGCAGGAAAGACCAGATTCGCCGTCTTCTTCGAAACTACAGGGAGTGCTTCCCGTCATCATCGAAGGTACGACAAACACCACTGGCCAAGCACCGCATTGTAACGGACGAACACGACCGACCTCTGCGCCAAAGCCCTTATCGTGTATCGCCGCAAGAACGACAGGCCATTCGCGATCAAGTTGAGGAAATGCTGCGTGATGACGTAATCCAGCTATCGAACAGCCCCTGGGCGGCACCAGTCGTTTTGGTCAAGAAGAAAGACAGCACACTTCGCTTCTGCGTTGATTACCGCCGCTTGAATAGCATAACGAAGAAGGATGTCTACCCACTACCCCGCATCGACGACACTCTCGACCGGCTCTGCCATGCAAGGTACTTCTCATCGATGGACCTGAAGAGCGGATATTGGCAAATTGAGGTCGACGAAAGAGATCGCGAGAAGACCGCATTCATCACACCGGACGGCCTTTATGAGTTCAAGATGATGCCATTTGGCCTCTGCTCCGCACCAGCCACGTTTCAAAGCGTAATGGACACAGTCCTGGCAGGCTTGAAGTGGCAAATTTGTTTGGTATATTAGGACGACGTTGTTGTATTCTCGTCAAACTTTGAAGACCACCTAAAACGACTACAGACAGTGCTGGAAGCCATCAAGTCATCGGGACTAACGCTAAAAACAGAGAAGTGCCACTTCGCCTACGAAGAGCTCCGGTTCCTAGGTCACATCGTTAGCAAGGACGGTATTCGCCCAGACTCGGAGAAAACAACTGCAATCGCACAATTCCCACCGCCTGCCAACAAGAAAGCTGTGCGCCGATTCCTTGGGCTGTGCGCTTATTATCGACGATTTGTCAGAAACGTTTCGCGGATCGGCGAACCCTTGACGCAGCTTACCAAGGCTGACGTACTTTTTAGATGGGAAGCGCCGCAAGGAGAAGCCTTCGACGAACTTAAGCGCCGCCTGCAATGCCCTCCTGTACTTGGCCACTTTGATGAAAACGCCGAGACCGAAATTAACACCGACGCGAGCAGTGTGGGCCTAGGAGCCGTTCTCGTTCAGAAGAGTGCCGGACAGGAGAAATTAATCGCCTACGCCAGCAGGTCCCTCACAAAAGCCGAAGTCAATTACTCTACGACCGAGAAGGAGTGCCTTGCAATCATCTGGGCCACTTCTAAGTTTCGTCCATAAATATACAGCCGACCATTCAAGGTGGTAAGCGACCATCACGCGCTCTGCTGGCTCGCTAATTTGAAAGATCCTTCCGGCCGCCTTGCCAGATGGAGCCTACGACTTCAAGAATTTGACATGACTGTAGTCTATAAGTCGGGCCAGAAGCATTCCGACGCAGACTGCTTATCCCGCTCACCCGTCGATGCTCCCCCGAAGGACGACGACGCCTTTTTGGGACCGGTAAGCGCCAGCAGTTTCGCAGAACAACAGCGATCAGATCCTGAGCTGGAAGCGCTAGCCGATTACTTGGAAGGAAAGACCGCTTCCCCTCCTGGTGTGTTCAGGCGACATTTATCATCCTTCACGTTAAGCAATGGCCTCCTCGTGAAGAACTTCGCACCCAACAAGACCGCGCAGCTTCTCGTAGTGCCTAAAACCCTTCGGCAAGAAATTCTGCAGGCGTTGCACGATGAGCCTACAGCAGGCCACCTCGGATTTGCGCGCACGTTGCGTCGAATCCAGGAGAAGTATTACTGGCCGCGACTGCCTTCCGAAGTTGCCCACTTCGTGAAGACGTGTCGTGAGTGCCAACGACGCAAGACGCCGCCAATCAGACCAGCAGGACTACTAAACCCGATTCCGCCCCCAATCCTGCCCTTTCAACAAATTAGGATGGATCTCCTCGGCCCCTTTCCATCTTCGTCTATGGGTAACAAGTGGATCACCGTGGCAACTGACTACCTTACCCGTTACGCCGAAGAAAGAGCGCTACCAAATGGTACCGCGGCAGAAGTCGCCAAATTTTTTGTCGAACAAATTCTCTTGCAACACGGCGCCCCAGAAGTGCTCATCACGGACAGGGAAACGGCGTTTACGGCAGAGTTGACGCAAGCCATCCTGGAATACAGTCACACAAGCCATCGACGAACAACTGCGTACCATCCCCAGAATAATGGCCTTACGGAGCGCCTGAACAAGATCGCGGACATGATTGCTATGTACGTCGACGCTGAACACAAGACATGAGACGCCATCTTGCCGTACGTGATCTTCGCGTATAACACGGCAGTCCAGGAGACGACCAGAGCGACCCCTTTAAGCTTGTGTACGGCAGGGAGCCCACGACGACGATCGACGCAATGCTGCCGCACGTAACCAGCGAAGACATCCTTGACGTCGCCGCCTACCTGCAGCGTGCAGAGGAAGCCCGACTACTCGCCCGGCTGCGTATTAAAGACCAACAGCGCACCGACAGCCGACGATACACTATACGACGACGCCACGCAGAGTACCATCCAGGATACCAAGTGTGGGTTTGGACACCAATTAGCCTTCGCGGATTAAGTGAAAAGTTGTTGCGTCGATACTTTGGGCCGTACAAAATCCTTCGCCGCGTCGGACCACTGGACTACGAAGTCATTCCCGACGGAAAGTCAGCATCACAACGGCGACGCGCACGCCCATAAATTGTACATGTTGTACGACTGAAGCCATATTACGCGCGTTAAAGAATCTGTGGTGTGTAAACTTTGCAGTGTTTAAGCTTCTTTGTTTTGGAACATCGAGGCGATGTTTTTTTAAGGGGGGGAGTAGTGCCGCGAAACCTTCAAAACAGTATTTGCTGTTTTTTAACAGCCGCCGGCATACAGGCTTATCACTCTGATTCTCGACCACGTATCAGTTCCGTAATCTTTGTTAATGCTCGATGTCGCGAGTCACACCTTTATCAGTTTTGTTGTAGCGCAAGATGCACCGAGATCTGTCTGGAAGGTTCGGGCCACTCGGGTGTCTTTCCACAATGTTCCAGCCCGTGCTGGTAGCTGTTTGCGACGTTATCTAGATCGTTCTGCGCAGCCTTTAAATTGAGCGTTGACGAGTGTGACGAGCATTCTTTGTCCGACGACCGACGAGCACATTTGTTGCTATCGCCGCCGCCGAGTTGCTTAGTTCTTTTGCGGGCGCAAGTCAGCCCAATAAACAGTTTCTTCAGTGCAATCATCGACCCCTTCATTTGTGTCGTCGACCTTGTCACCCCTACGTGACAGTATCAAGGGGAGCAGACGGATGCTGACCGTAAAACAAAAAGAACGGAGAGAAACCCGTGCTCGATTGCGTAGCAGAATTGTACGCATAGGTGGTATAAGGAAGGACAATGTTCCAGTTCGTGTGGTTGAATACGACGTACTTCGCAAACATGTAGCCGAGGGTGCGATTAAATCGTTCAACAAGGCCGTTCGTTTGCGGGTGGTACGCGGTGCAACTCCGGTGATTGATTTTGCACTGATCGAGCAGGGCTTGAACGACTTCGGGTAAGAAAGCACGGCCTCTGTCGCTGAGCAATTCACGAGGAGCACCGTGACGGAGAATAGAATTCTTCAATAAGAAACCGGCCACATCTCGGGCTGTTGCAGCTGGGAGCGCGGCGGTTTCGGCATATCGCGTCAGGTGGTCGACGGCGACAATGACCCAGCGATTGCCATCGGGTGTGTACGGAAGAGGGCCATATAGGTCAATTCCAATGCAGTCGAAGGGTCTAAGCGGGCACGTGAGAGGCTGTAACTCACCAGCCGAACAGGGAGAGGAAGGTTTGCGGCGTCGGCAGGTCAGGCACGATCGAACGTACCCGAGAACCAAGTTGTACATACCGCGCCAATAGTAACGAAGACGGATTTGTGTGTACTCTTGAAAACTTCGGCGTGTCCGCACTGTGGATCGGCATGAAAAGCTATACGTATTTGAGTCCGTAAATGGCGCGGAATCACGAGGAGCCATTTCCGTCCACTTGAGCTGTAGTTGCGCCTGTAACGTAGGTAATCCCGAAACGCATAGTGGGAAGCTTGGCGGCGAAGGGCGCGTGAAGAGGTAATCGCTGATTGGTTTGAAAGGTAGTCAATAAGAGAGGCGATCCATGGATCCTTCCGTTGTTCGGCAGGCATGTCACTGACGTCGATCGAAGATGCCATGGAGTCTAAGACGGAGACGCTGGCAAGGTCGGCTGCAAGCGGTGAGCGAGATAAAGCGTCGGCGTCTTTATGTTTTCGACCAGATCGGTAAATAACGCGGATATCGTATTCTTGCATAAGCAGATCCCACCGTGCCAAGCGGCCGGATGGATCCTTCATCGATTAATGCCAGCATAGGGCATAATGGTCCGTGACTAAGTCAAAAGAACGGCCGTAAAGGTAAGGGCGAAACTTTGTGATTGCCAAGACAATGGGCAAGCACTCCTTTTTCGTTACAGATTAGTTCGCTTCGGCTTTGGTGAGAGTACGGCTGGCGTAAGCGACTACGTACTCACCGAAGCCAGAGGGGCGCTGAGCAAGCACAGCTCCGAGGCCGAAACCACTCGCATCTGCGTGCAATTAGGTTGGCGCCTGGGGGGTCAAAATGGCGCAGGATGGGTGTCACCCGTTAATAATTATGGGGTATTATTAACGATGCGCCCTTAACGGTGCGCACACTCCCAGACACCCTTGGAGTGAGTGGGGGTAGTTGTTCCGGTCGCAAAGGAGATGTCCTCGACCTGCGTGGCAAGCTCAGCCGGAAGTCAACTACCTTGTAGTGACAGAAGGGGGTGGTCGTTTGGTGCCCAGCTGTCGCCGGTTCAAATCAGAGTAAGGATCGGAGCAGAAGTGACAAACAAAACACAATTTATGCACAGCAAGAGACGATACAAAGGAATACACAAGATCACTTGAAATGCACAGACGAGAGGTTCACAGAATAAAAACGCTAAGCATGCAACCACAGAATGATTCAATACCACAGAGGCTTTACAACGGATGAAACACGACAGAGTTACATAAACAAACACCAAATTGTTCACCGGGCACTGTTGCAGTCCAACGCCTCAAGAGTCACGATGTGGCCGCCATACGAGACGAGCGTCGTCCCTTGCAGGTCCGTGGGATTGCCAGCAGCGGGTGATCCCCGGGACTCCAGCCGAAGCACAGGCGAACACGTCGCAAACACTGACTGACTGTCTGACTCAACAAGCGGCGCGGTCGCTTTAAATAGGCCTCGCCGCGTCTGTTTGTTAGCAAGCGTCAAAGCTAGCGCGCACACACACTTAGCTTCTCTGGTTATAGCTCTCTCTTCTCCTCCCGTCGAGCCGCGCGTCGTCATTGGCTAGGTCCCATACAAGATTCTGGAATTTTCTGGCGTATTCCAGTCCGATGAACCACCATCCTCCCCGGGCAATGGGAAAGAGGATGACGGCAACGCGTAAAATGCTACGCGCTCTCCCGCGCGGGGAAGGAGGCTTTTCTCTCCATGCTTTTGCACGCGACGCCGCGTGGGCCTCGCGCCGTACCGGCTTGATGAAAATGTGCGCCGATTTCGTGACAATGGGCGGGGCTGTGAGGAGGCGGCACAAGGTGTTCTAGTCGTCGTAGCATGCTGATGACTTGCAAGGTCTTGTAAAAGATCGCAGTTTCAATAAATAAATAAAAATAAATAGCAAAATGTCTGAGTTATTGCCGAGGAGCTCAGTCAGCGAGGCGACAATGGAAGCAAAGTTCCGCCGAAAGTATGAGCACAAGCCCAAAAAACCCCTTAGTGGCTTGATGATAGTAGGTTTCGCGAATGCAGTCACAGCTCGAAGTTTGGCGGAATAAGGACGGATACCATGTTTGGACACAACGTGGCCCAAAATGGTCAGCTCACGAGCAGCGAATCGAGACTTCTTGAAGTTGAGCTGCAGACCGGCGTTCGCAAGACATGTCAAGACCTGCTTCAGTCGAGAGAGGTGGGTCGCAAAATCCGGCGAGAACACCACGATGTCGTCAAGGTAACAGAGGCACGTCTTCCATTTAGGCCACGCAGAATTGTATCCGTCATACGCTCGAATGTAGCAGGAGCATTGCAGAGACCGAACGGCATGACGGTAAATTCAAAAAGGCCATCGGGTGTGACAAACGCGGTTTTAGGGCGATCCTCCGCAGCCATGGGCACCTGCCAGTAACCCGATTGTAAATCAAGCGAAGAAAAGAGTTCAGCACCTTGTAAGCAGTCCAGTGCATCATCTATACGCGGAAGAGGGTAGACGTCTTTCCTCGTGATTTTGTTTAGGCGACGGTAGTCAACGCAGAAGCGAATAGAATTGTCTTTCTTCCGCACTAGGACAACAGGGGGGAACCAGACACTATGCCAAGGGAAGGAAAGCGTAGCAGGGGGAGGCAGAAAGTTAGGTGAGCGGATGAAATTAAGTTCGCAGGGGTGAAGTGGATGCAGCTAGCACAGAACTGGGTTAAGTGGAGAAATATGGGAGAGGCCTTCGCCCTGCAGTGGGTATAATCAGGCTGATGATGATGATGAGAAGGCTCAATCAATCCATTCTGTAACATTGTGGGAACTTGGCCTTCAGTACCTCGGCGCTCAGTGGCGGACACTCGATAGGGGCGCTGCCGCAGAGGAGCATGGGAACCGGTGTCAATGTGGTGGGCAACAGTTGATGTGCGGCTCAAAGCAGGCTGGTGAGAGTCGAATGAAGAACGGAACTGATGAAGCAGCGCGAGAAGTTCAGAGCGATGAGGTTCAGGAAGACTGGCATCGACGGAGCGGAGGATAGCGCCTGCAGAAGACTGGTCCAGCGCAAGAACAGGCGGTGTGAGTGCCGCCAAGTCAGCGGGCTGTGAAGAGGGTGTTGCGTCACCAGGAAGAATAGAATCAATGAGCTGGATGGTGCCGAGGCATTCACCGCGACGCAGGGATACGGGAAATGAGAACGGATTACAAATCCAGAGCGCGGTGAGGCCAGTTCACACAGAAAGTACGGCGTACGGCAGGAGAAGATTTTTGCGGCTTAGAAAGATAGGCGATGGGATGAAAATTACATCAGTACGGCGGGAAAAAGCGCAAGCGGTGGGCACAAGGACGAAAGAGCACGCAGGGAGATCAGTACCTTCGGCAACGAGGACTTTGGGAAAAGGAACGTCCGGCGACGGTTCGTCTAGCGCAAAAAACTCCAGTTTGGCACGTGCACAGTTGATCAACGCATTATGACGCGACGGAAAATCCCAACCCAAGATAAGATCATCAGAGCAGGAAGGCAAAACTACGAACTCTATTGCGTACAAAACTTCTTGAAGGATGACTCGAGCGGTGCATACCGCTATAGGCTCAACAGACTGGGCACTTGCCGCGCATAGCGAGAATCCTGAAATAGGTTTCGTCACTTTGCGCAATGAACGGCAAAGACTTGCAGCTATGGCAGAAACAGCAGCGCCGGTGTCGACCAGAGCCAATACTACCCCCTCAACAGAAACTTCAAGCAGATTTGCAGGAGATACGTGAGGCCTTTTACAGTTCGCTCGTAGCGCAGTTCTCGCCTCAGGAACTGCGGCATTCAGTTTTCCTCTTGCGCAAGATTGGAACGCCGGCGCAGAGGAGATAGGGAGCGGCGACGCGGCGAGGTTGAGCGGCGAGTAGAAAAGGTAGTACGGTCATTCGCAACGAAACCTGCAGATGAATCGGCGGCTGCGTACTGATCCCGGGTTGGCTGCCAGGAAGGTGATGTTCGGCGCGATAGAAACTCATCGCGAGTGCGATTGCGTCAGTACCGGGCAATATGGCCAGCACATCCACAAGAATAACAAATGGGACGGTTATCACTTGTTCGCCATTGATTGCGGTGCTGCGGTCGAGGCGGAACGAAAGGCTGTGGCGCCTGAAGATATTCCTGTACAGGCGCTGGAGGCGTAGCGTACACCACAGGGTAGCTAGGTGGCCGTGGTCGGGCAGCGACCGCAGCGTACGCCAGCGGTGCGACAGGAGCGGGGGCGCATGTTATTGGTGGAGCGACAGGGGGAGCGACGTCGGCGTATGCGAGAGTCTCAATGGTTTGGGCGGGCTGAGGAATGTGCGCTGGCGGATGGACAGGGGGAAGGGCGTCCGCCACGCGGTCGGCAATGACCTGTCGAAGGGGCGCCAAATTGCGGGAAAGCTCGCAGTTTGTGGGCAATAGTGATATTTGGCGAGCAACTTTCTCTCGGATGAAATCTTTGAGCTGCTGCAGCAGCGATGGGGTCTCAGATGTAGCGGAGAGGCCAAAAGTGATTCCACAGGCGCGGAAGGCTGTCGACGGAGGAGTCGCTGCTTGCGCAACTCATCGTAGCTTTCACAAAGGTTGACAACTTGTCCAACAGTTGTCAAATCCCGGGATGTTAACATGAGGAAGGTGTCATATTCGATGCCCTTTTGGATGTGCTTGATCTTTTGTGCCTCGGGCATCTGGGCGTTTACGCGACTGCATAGGCGGAGCACATCTTCAATGTAGCTCGTAAACGTCTCGCCAAGCCGCTACGTTCGATCATGCAAGCGTTGCTCGGCGCGGAGCTTGCGACCAAACACGGTGGTAAGGTTCGCCTTAAATGAGTCCCAATTCGTGATTTCGGCTTCGTGGTTACGAAGCCACCACAGGTTGGCGACTCCGGTCAAATCAAAGATAACGTTCGTTAACTATGTTGCATCGTCCCACTTATTGTACGAACTTACTCGTTCGTATGACGCAAGCCAGTCGTCACAGTCCGTGTCGTCTGTCCCACTGAAGAGCACAGGGTCTCGCTGGCACAAGGAGCCAGAGCAGACGACCGGCGGGGTCATCGGAGCAGGGTCTTCCTCTTCGGCCATGTGAATTACCGGTAGCGTATGGGTCGCAGCTCCAGCGTGAGGCAAGGGCATCAGGCCGCACCTCCACCAAGTGTAAGAGAAGGTTTAATCTATACGTCGAGGACGACGTCGAGGTCGGCAAGGAAGCGCATGATGATCAAACCAGCACGATGATCTGCGCGATCACAATTGCACCGACTGCTTCCTCTTCATCAGCGTTCAGCAAAAAGGGCTCATCTTCTTCTTCACACATGGTATAGTTTGTATAATGTTTTACAGCTGGACAGTACACACGGTAAAGCTGGGTTGAAGGTTAATATGGGAGGTTTTGATTTTAGCCACTGCCACTGCTGTGAAGATCGATTTAATTCCTTTATTACAAAGTTCACACTGCCGCCAGGGGTCTCTTTGTATTTGCGCTGGATACGTTGTTACGCTGCGTTTGATTTCGTAATCGTGTGTATATATTACAACAATATGTAGCAAAACCGGCATTCAGAAGTACGTAACGGCGGCGATACGAAGCGCGTTTCTCTTTGGCGTGTTTGCTTTGTTCCTTGCATCATTACTGCTTAAAAATAGAGGTAGAATATACTAAGCTGATATTTCGCCCATCTTGGTCCTTCTGAGCTTACAGTGCTACTAAATAGCACAGTTCCGCCTATATTTTACGAATAGTGTGAAAACGCCAGAAGTAAATCGCATCGGAACGCTGCCTTTACATCTTTCATGATGCCGGTGCAATGTGACAAAGACAGCATAGAAGCTATGCCAGAAAAGCATTTAAAAACGTCTCAGGTGTCACAGTACAAGCTTTGAAATATTGTTTACTTATTCTCAAACTTTTAGCTCCAGCGAAGAACATATATTCAAGAGTTGGCGGCAATGACTTAGGCCACAAATCAACAGATGAATGTATGAGTGAAATTCGCCCTTTATTCGACTCACTAGCGCCCCCAAAAAACTGAGTAACCTGGCTACTGTAATGACAGCAAAAGCGCTTGCTTCTCGTCTCGCAAAGAGCGCTCACTGCGCTCGACACAGCTAAATTTATACCCAGCAAAAACCATCTACTAAATTTGCAAAAGGTGACCAGAACAATGGGAGACAGTATGAAACCAGATGCGCGCCGCTGCAATTATTCGATATATATCTTAGCCCATCTTGCGAGACGAATAATATGAAGAAACCTTCCTGCGCGGTTGTAGAAAAAGGATAAGAGCACGCGCCAGCGGCTGCCAGCAGCAACAATTATTAATTAGAAGTGTTACCGGCATTACTCCCCCTCTAAACATCACCTTCATGTTCAAAATAACAGAGTGAACATAAACCTCAGAAATAAACATCATTGCTTATTGGTGCACGTCATAGGGTGCGAGGAGGTTCTTTTTAAGATACGCATCAGGCTAACACACAATATGTAAGTATCCATAAAATTCGGCAGCATCGTTTCTAAGCTGACCGTGAAATAACATGACTCGATGAACTAAACTAAAGCATAGAAAGGCGCAAAATATGACAGTATGCGCTGATGAATGTCTACCCACACTAGGGGCGCACATGTTTCAGTTTGCAATGAATGGCTGCAACAGAGTAACCATTCAATGACGTACCTCAAAAATTAACTCAGAACATAAACACGCTATCTCTGCCAACATCACTTGTGCAGTCACCATTGTCTGGGCAGGAGACATTTCTTGGCCGGTCAGGGGGAGACCGGCCAAGCGTCTGCTCCGTCAATGTTCTGCATGGTGCAGGACTATCCTGCACGCTCCATCAAGTTGTTACAGAGGTGGGTTTATTAGTTATAAAGTAAGAGGGGCAAGGCACAATCAGAATAAGGCTTGATTTCGTCCCTGTTTACGCGCTTCAACCTCGTCCTCCTCATCCTCGTGAGCAGCGCAACGTAATTGACCTAACAATATGTTCAAAGGAGTTACCTCTTTACGTTGTCGTACGCCCCTTTTATGTCCAGGAAGGCCAAATACAAAGCTCGCTTTTCCACTCTAGTTTTTTCGGTGCATTCGGTAAGCAAGAACAGGCTATCTAAGCACTTACCATTTCTAAAGCAGTTCTGAGGTTCTCCGAGTATCTTACTTTCTACCCATGATTCCATCTTTAGTTTCTCCGCCTGAATGGCCAACCGGTATATAACAGATGTTATGGTAACAGGCCTGTAGGAATTTATGTGCATCTCTCCTTTCGCCTTATAAATGAAAATTATTTTACTCTAGCGCCAGCTGTCCAGAATTCGCTTATTCGTTAGGATTGTTTCCAAAGCTTTTAACAACGCTTCCGTACTTTTTGGACAAAGTCATTAATCAGCTTGATCGGAATTTCATCGATTCTTGTAGATGTGCTTTTAGGAATATTTTTTCCACCTTTTTTCAGTTTAGATTGGTTAGTTCTAAGCTGCTTTGTATTCGGCTATTTTTTGTTGCTGCCTCATTTGCGAAGATTACCCTTTTTTCGCTCTTAAATAACTCGACTATAACTGATCTAATGTAGTTCACAGCGTTGTATCCCTTCAAACAATTTCTCCCGTTATCTTAAATACGGTCCTGCTCTCTTTGATTCTTTTCACCTACCCAGCTTATATGGTTCTAGAACTTTCTTGGCGTACCTCTAGTGGCATTGTGTCCTTCAGCCATCCAGAGATCAGTGGACTGCTTGATTTTACTTTGGACGAGGGCCTGTACATCAAATTTCTTTTGTCGATACGATTCCCATTATCGGTCTATTTCCTCCTGAGATACCTTTGCTTTTTTGCTTCTCGGTGTTCTCTTGAAGCTGTTCGTCGTTATTCAATAGCTTCCCTGATTACTTATTTGTCGCAGCTATCCAGCGCCACCTGCCATCCTGGCCCAACATCCGCAGGTCTGGTTCGCCCAGGTGGAAGCTATCTTACATCTGCACCACGCCACCTCGGAGATATCTCGGTTTCGTCTCTTACTTTCAAATTTTCCTACTGAGGTGGCTGAAGAGGTGGCAGATTTCATGATTAGACTTTTGGGCCATACCCAGTACCATCGACTTAAACAGTGCAATCTGGACCACACCGCGGCTTCTGAGACTTCGCGCCTGCAGCAGCTGCTCACCTGCGAAGAGCTCCTGGGTGAAAGCAACGCCTATTGGAACGGTGCACTGTTGAGAGAGCTCTACCTGCAGCACTTGCTGCAGTCCACCCGCCTCGTATTGGCTGCTGAGGGAGGCTTGAGCCTTGGCCGCCTCGCCTAGCTAGCTGATCAAGTCGATGGCGCGACTGCTCCGTCCGTCGCCGCCCACCCTTCTGCACCAGAGTCCACAGTCCTTTCGCGATTAGAGACGCGCATCGATCGGCCGGCCGCTTCTCAGATGCTCTTCGGACGACGTCTTATGCTCAGCACTGGTTCTCCTCAAATCCTCGCCGCCATTGGTCTTTGTCGAGAGGTTCGCGCTTTTCCAGCTTTCTCAGTCACCGTATTTGCTGGTATCACTGCACTTTCCACACCGCGTCAGCCAATGCACTCAACCATGCAACTAGTCGGGAAACACGCTGCGAGATCACTGAGGACGGTATGCGACTTCGCCCTTCACTCTGGCCGTCTTTTCGTATTCATGGACAGCATTTCCGCTTGCGCTTCCTCGTCGACATTGACGCCGAAATCAGCATCTTGCCGTCCACTAAGGCTGAGCTTACATCCAAGTCACTTGGACTTACTCTCCATGCGGCCAACTCTACCTCTGTCGCCACGTGTGGTCTCCGGTCCCTCACTCTGGACGTTGGCATGCGGTGCACGATTTGACGGCTCTTCATCGTCGCCGATGTTCATCAACGTATCCTTGGATCCGACTTCCTGACCCATTTTGATCTGGACGTCAGCATGCATCGCCATCGTCTCATCGACAGCATGGCGCACCTGTCCATCACCGGCGTTATATCGGCTGCCGCTTCCTCTGGCAACCGCACGCTGATCTCGTCATGCCCGCATGCCCAAGTCCGTGCAGGCTTTCCCGAGGTCACAAGTCCTTGAAATTCCCTCCAGCCACCAAAGCATTGTATAACCAACCACATTGTCACACATGACCAACCCATCGCAGCTCGTCCGCGCCGCCTCTTCGGTGAGCGACTAGCGATAGCTAAACGTGAACTCGACCACATGCTCCAGCGAGGTATTATTCGTCCTTCGTCGAATACTTTCGCCTCACCACTCCATCTGGCGCCCAGCAAAGAGCCGGGTGACTGGTGTCCGCGCGGCCACGACAGGGCTCTCTAGACTCACACGGTCCACGACCGATATTCCCTTCCACACATATAACATTTCATTGGACCTCTGGATGGATGGTTTAGTAAAGTGTACCTTGTAAAAGCATACCATAAAATCCCTGTTGAATCGGCCGATATCCCCAAGACTGCCATCACTACACCCTACTGCCTGTTTGAGTACGTGTGCATGCCCTCTGGGATACACAACGCAGTTCAAAATTTCCAACGATTCATCGCTGAAGTGACGCGCGGACTCCCGGCTGTATTTGCTTACATTGACGGCATACTGTCCGGGAGTCCTACTCCACAAGATCACGTGCGTCCTGTCCGGGAACTTTTTCAACGCCTCATATAATTTTGCTGGTTCTTCAAAGCCCGGAAATGTCTTTTAGGCTTTTCTGAGCTTGAGTTCTTGGACCGTGACATCTCGGCGCAATGGAGTCGGCCATTGCCTTCACAAGTCCAAGTTGTTAAAGACTTCCCCACAACCACTACCCTACGCAAGTACCTAGAGTTGTTGGGCCTAGTGAATTTTTTCGGCGCTTTATCTCCCACTGTGCCGAGCGTGTTCCCCCGCTGACCGACCTTCTTCGCACAACCAAATCCTTCACATCCTCGATTTTTTGGCCTCCCCAAGGTCAGGCTTCTTTCACGGCTGCAAAAATGCCTTCGCTGTTTTCGATCCTTCTCATCCAAACTAGAACTTCCGCACCCACTCGCATCGTGGTGGGTGCTTCCAGCCTGGCCATTGGTGCTGTTTTCCAACAAAAAAGACTCCGAGTGGCACCCACTGGGTTTCTTCTCTCGGAAGCGCGAACCTCTTCCGACACTCGATACAGCTTATTTGGCCGTAAACTCCGCGACATTTACTCAACCATGCAGCATTAGCGCCATTTCTTAGAGGTCCAACCATTTTACATTCTTATGGATCATAAGTCTCTGGTGCATGTGTTCCGTACAAACGCTTCCAAGTACGTCGCCCGCGAACTTCTTGAGTTGGCCTGCATATTGGAGTTCATAACAGATATCCGGCACATCAAAAGCATAGACAATGAGGCAGCTGATGCGCTTTCACGCATTGCCTCCATGGGCGTGTCTATGTGTCAAGTAGAGTGAGAATATCTGGCCCGAGCGCAGCTAGAAGGCCCGGAGCTTCAAACCCTGTGTGACCACCCCCATGCCCTCCGCCTGCAGCTCCTGCCTCAATCGCTTGTGACCGGATTTCTCTGGTGCGACATACGTGATGTGTGACACGTTAAGATCCATTCATCCCGGAGGCCTTTCAACGTGCCATTTTCCATTCACTTCACGACATCTGCCATCTAAGAATAAGAGCCACACAACGCTT
Source organism: Amblyomma maculatum (assembly GCF_055883805.1). Classification (NCBI taxonomy): domain Eukaryota; kingdom Metazoa; phylum Arthropoda; class Arachnida; order Ixodida; family Ixodidae; genus Amblyomma; species Amblyomma maculatum. The sequence goes on along the minus strand of NC_139348.1, from coordinate 20,218,646 downwards.
CGTTTCCCAGCGGAACGTCCAGCCGAACATTAACACCGAAGTTCGCCAGTGGACCCGCTCGTGCCTTGCTTGCCAGTCCGCCAAAGTTACCCGCCATACAAAGAGTCCACCCCAGTCTTTCCTGCCACCTGGTTGTTGCTTTGACCACTTTCATCTTGACTTGGTTAGACCGCTACCTCCCTATAATGGCTGCCTGGATAATCTGACGATGATCGACCACTTCACTCGTTTGTCCGGAGAAGTGCTGGTTCCAGCGGTAACAGTTGCCAGAGCCTTTTCACCATATGTTTCCTGCTTGGGCTGCCCAGACGTTGTTATCATGGATCGCGGCCGCCTTGAATATGCCCTTTTCACTTCCCTCACGCGTCTCCTTGGCACTAAAGACTGAACCCACCGCAGCATACCATCCCTGTGCCAACGGCATGGTCGAGCGGCTCTATCGTCAGATGAAGACTGCCCTCACTACTCGCTTTGATCGTGAGCACTAGTCTGAGCATCTTCTTATGGGGCTTCTTGGCCTACGCGCCGTTCTTCGTCGTGACCTCGGCGGCCTAACTCGTTTTCGGGGCAGCAAAGCGATAAGAAGGAACTGGCCCACATAGCAGCCGCATAATAGTGGTGTTGACTGATTTGTAACAGTCAATGACGACACAAAGACACTTTCATGAGAAAAAACGACAAAACTGTATTGAACTTTACATTATATGGGGAGGTTAAACAAGGGGACAAAACACACGCATGTCTTCTTTGTTTCAGTTCACGAAGCAAAATGCCTGACAGTCTGACCTGCAGGCGAGCCTCTCCCCCTCGGCGCCGAGGGGGTACAGCAAACACACGTCGGCTTTCTGTCAGTTCAGGAAACAGTTTGAACACGATCTGCAGGCAAGTCTCTCTCTTCTCCGGCGCCGGAGCGCGGTCCCCCGCTTGTCTCGACCTTGGGCTCCCAGGAGCCAGATCACGAGGTAAACGGCAGAGGTGGGGAAGCATTGTCTTACTCCGGCTCGGCTCCCGCGCCGCGCCGCGCACAGGATGCGGCAACATCCCTCGCACACAACACAGGAGGGAGGAATGCAGAACTGTAAATCACTGAACACGGTCGAACTTCCATCCCAGAAGAGAAGAAAAACACAAAAGTGGTATACAAGTCTTGCACACAATGCTGTAATGGAGGCAGATATTTTAGGGAACTTGATATATTGCACTACGCAAAAGGAGCGAAGCATATACTAGAGCTGCAGTCAAACTTTTATGCAGGATAACATTTGAAGGAAATTTACTATCGTTCTTGCGATTGTTTGCTTTTTTATTGTGACTCTGGGTTACATAATGCAAGATGCAATGTCAAGTAATTTGTCTGGTACACAAATGAATGCATTTTTTTTTCTACAGAGCCGCTTTCACGAACTGTTGTCACTGGGCGCACATGTTCATCAATATTACCTAGTAGCAAAACAGAGTACTGATTAGTTGCCTTTGTAAAAAAACTGAAGAAAAGAAACATGCTCGTTCATAGCTTACCCACACTAATGGTGCAGAGGATAAACAGGTTGTCTGTTTTTTTACCAGTGTCAGTAATTTCAGTGAAACAAAGCGGAAATGACAAATTTAGCAAAACTTGGCGAGGACCTCATCTTTCATGCATACAACGAAGAAAGGCAACAGCTGCACAAATTGTTGGGAAAACTAGTTGATTACAGTTTATCAGACGAAATCAGACGTGCAGCAGGCGAAAGGAGCAGTATAAAACAAACACAAAGGCAACCAAATACAAAAAGGCAGAGGCTGCGTCACTCTTCAGTTTGTCGAAAACACAGTGAGAACTCTAGTTGCATCACTGTAGCACACAAGGTAAGTGTAAAAGAATATGGCCTCTGGTATGGTAAACACTGCAGACATATGCACCATGTCGTGTGTATGCCGAAATTCTCACTAGAGTAGTACACCCCGGATTGCCAGCTTTCCAAAAACACCAATGTTAATGGTAAACAATTGAGACATGCATGCATATTCTGAATGACCGTTCTGGAGGTAGAAGGAAAATATTTTGGTACCTTCATCTGTTTAATTGGCACTAAACACATAATAAAATTAACACTGAGCCCCAAGCAGAACACAAAGCAGTAGACATCAAAGCATGGCAACTCTTAGCGAGTGCTAAAACACCGCTTGAAGAATACACTCAGTGGTTCTAAAGATGGCAGACAAAAAACTATAGCACCAAAGAAAGCTGAACTCTGTTCTTGCACATGCTATCACACTTGTACGTCCAAAATAAGGTTCTGCCCCAAAAAAGAACAGCAGCAATTAAAACTTCAACAGCTTTTCAGAACTATGCTATCAAATATGAAGCAGTAAAAATCTTCACATGGGTCACTTGTGGCATACCCACAAAATTAAATGACTACGAGTGCGCATCCTAAATGCAGGGGATCAAGTTATTACTCTCTGCCAAGTTATTCCGGATGTTGCTTGTCCGTTTCCTTGCGCTTGTTGGTGTTCCTGCGGTGATCATCAAGTGCAGGTGGCGTCTTACTGATGCGAACTCTCACAAATTTTAAATTGTCATCATCATCATCATCATCACCATCAATTGGATCATACTGCAAGGCGAAGGCCTCTCCGATATTCCTCTATTAACCCATTCCTGTGATAGCTCACCATTTGACCCCTGCGAACTTCTTAATCTCATTCGCCCACTTAACTTTCTGCCGCCCCCTGCTATGCTTTGCTTCCCTTGAAATCCAGTTTGCTACCATAAGCGACCATTTGTTATCCGCTTTTCGCACTACATGTCCTTCTATGCCCATTTCTCACATGCTCATTGCAACACAATGTCATTACAAGCTGTAATGATGTTCAAAGAGAACTTTAATTCATATTGTATAGCACTTGACATCTGACACGGCTGTCCAGGGACAAGGCGCATTACCTCCCATATTAACAAGCCTTGGAGAGAGGTGCATGATGTTGATAATGGCTCCAGGACTTCTCACCATATGATGACTCCGGTTGGGAGAGCTGCAACATGGCTGCACAAAGTTCCTATGATCAGATGTAAATTAACACATATAGTGCCTAAATTAATTGCAAATAAAGATTCAAACAAACAAGACATGGGACAAAAAAATAAAGAGCTCTGCAGAATCTGCATTGGAGTAATGCGAAAGCATGGATGCTGTTTGGTTGCTTTTGGTTGTTTTTAGTCGCTAAATTAATTTCTTTTTTACCCGTTTCAGTCTTTGGTACTTTCAAATTTAGTTCCAATCTCTTCCTATGCCCCTTTTTCGCTGTACTGCCGCTTGCGTGACGTCACATACTCTACATCACATCAATTCACTTCTTGTTTACCAATTTTAGTATTTCATACTTTGAAATTGCACGCCAATCCCTTCCTATGCTCTTTTTCGGCTCTAATTCCGGTTGCGTGTTGTCAGGTCCTGGACATCACCCGCAATGACTGCCTAATTACTTCTGTTTTCGGAACTTCCGAATCGGGCGCCAATCCCTTTCTATGACCTTTTTTGGCTCGACTTCACGTTGCGTGACCTCATATTCTTGACGTCTCCTTAATTGACTGATTTAATTACCTATTTTAGTATTTGATACATTCAGATGTAGCGCCAATGGACTATTGAGACAACTTTTCCTTACTTGAACATTTCTGCCTCTAATTAATTATCTAAATAGTTTATTGGTCTAATTAAATTTCCGGATACAACTATTACGACACCGTCTATCGATTGACTCCACGCATTAACCTCTATCACTTCTGAATTGTTCACAACTGCTGCGGACACGATTTCGAGTGTTTTCTCTCCAATTAATTACCTAATTATGTTATCGGCCTAATTATTTTTTCAAACAACATTACGTCGCCATCTATCGATTGACGCCACTCATTAACCTCTATCACTTATCAATTACTCACAACTTCTGCTGACAACTTTATCATGTTTTGTCTGTAATATTTACCTAGGTAATTTATTCTCCTAATTATTTTTTGGACACAACAGTACGTCACCATCTATTGATTGACATCACTCATTAACCTATATCGCTTCTCGATTACTCACAACTGCTGCGGACAATATTTTTCTGATGCAGTCTGCGGACGTGGCCAGCGGACGCTGTCTTCAGACAGAAATCTGTGAACGTAGCGAAATAATGCTTTTCCATTAGTAATATTTAAAATCATCAAAGCAGCAAGCCCAACTGCGGTCAAGCTCGAACTATAAAGGTATGATATGGTCAGTGCAAAACCAATCACCTAAGTGAATAATGTCCCTAACAGTCACAGGCGCTTAGTGGCAAACATTTTGGACCAACGGTTGTGGTTAACATTTTCTTCAACATCATCATCAGCCTGATTATACCCACTGCAGGGCGAAGGCCTCTCCCATATTTCTCCACTTAACCCGGTTCTGTGCTAGCTGCATCCACTTGACCCCTGCGAACTTCTTAATCTCATCCGCCCATCTAACTTTCTGCCGCCCCCTGCTACGCTTTCCTTCCCTTGGAATCCAGTTTGTTACCCTCAGCGACCATCGGTTATCCTCTCTTGGCACTACATGTCCTGCCCATGTCCATTTCTTCTTCTTAATTTCTACTAGAATGTCGGTAACTTGAGTTATTTCTCTCACCCACTCTGCACGCTTTCTATCTCTTAATGTTACCGCTAACATTTTTCGTTCCATAGCCCTCTGGGTTGTCCTCAACTTAAGTAGAACTCTCTTGGTTAGCCTCCACGTTTCAGCCCCATAGGTGAGTACAGGCAAGATGCAACTGTTGTATACTTTCCTCTTGAGCGATACCGGTAAGCTGCTACTCATAATGTGCGAGTGCTTGCCAAATGCGCTCCATCCCAATCTTATTCTTCTTGTTATTTCCTTTTCGTGGTCCGGATCTGCGGTTACTACCTGTCCTAAGTAGACATATTCGCCTACTACTTCCAGTATTTCGCTACCTAATGTAAACTGCTGTTCCTCCCCGAGGCTGTTGAACATTACCTTAGTGTTCTGCATATTGATTTTCAAGCCTACCTTTCTACTTTTCCTGCCTAGGTCATCAATCATTATTTGCGGTTCATCCCCCGAGTTGCTTAGCAAGACAATGTCATAAGCAAATCGCAGATTACTGAGGTATTCTCCATCTACCCTTATTCCTAACTGCTCCCATTCCAAGTCTCTGAATACTTCCTCTAAACAAGCTGTGAATAGTACTGGGGAGATTGTGTCTCCTTGCCTAACACGTTTCTTTATGGGAATTTTGTTACTTTCTTTATGCAGAACTATGGTTGCTGTGCAGCCACTATATATATCTTCCAGCACTTTCACGTACGGCTCGTCTACCCCCTGATTTCGCAATGCCTGCATCACCGCCGAGGTTTCAACTGAGTCAAATGCTTTTTCGTAATCAATGAATGCTATGTATAAGGGCTGGTTATATTCCGAGCATTCTTCTATCACCTGATTGATGGTATGGATATGATCGATAGTAGAGTACCGTTTCCGAAACCCTGCTTGATCCTTTGCTTGATTGCAGTCTAAGGTTGTCCTGATTCTATTAGCGATTACCTTAGTAAATACCTTATACGTAACAGACACTAAGCTGATTGGTCTGTAATTTTTAAGGTCCTTAGAGTCCCCTTTCTTGTGAATGAGGATAATGTTTGAATTCTTCCATGGTTCCGGTACCGTCGATGACACTAGGCACTGCGTATACAGGGTGGCCAGTTTTTCTAGCACGATATCCCCCCCGTCCTTCAGCAAATCTGTAGTTATCTGATCCTCTCCAGCTGATTTCCCCCTTTTCATAGTTTCTAGTGCTTTCTTGACCTCGTCCTTCGTCACTGGTGGAACGTCTGATTGTTTTTCCCTACCGCTAATCTCATTACGGTCCTGACTACTTTGGCTACTGTAGAGATCTGTATAGAACTCCTCGGCTACTTTGACTATCTTTTCCATATTAGTGATGACGTTGCCCGCCTTGTCCCTTATCGCATACATCTGGTTTTTGCCTATGCCCAATTTCTTCTTTACCGCTTTAAGGCTTCCCCCGTTCTTTACAGCATGCTCAATTTTCTCCATGTTATACTTCCTTATATCGGCCACATTGCGCTTATTGATTAGCTTTGATATCTCGGCCAATTCGATCTGGTCTGTTGGATTGGAAGCTTTCATACTCTGGCGTTTCTTAATCATATCTTTCGTCTCCTTAGACAGCTTACCGCTATCCTCTCTAACTATCCTACCGCCTACTTCTCCCGCGCAATCAGTAATGACATCTCTGAAATTATTGTTCCTTGCCTCTAGGGTAATGTCGCCATCCTCAGTTAGAGTTGAAAACCTATTCTGTAGCGAGATCCTGAACTCTTCTGCCGTCCCCCTCACCGCTAATTCGTTGATTGGTTTCTATCTTAATAATCTGTTGCGCTCCTTCTTCAGATTTAGGCTAATTCGGGACCTCACCATCCTGTGGTCACTGCATCGCACTTTCCTGATTACCTCTACATCTTGAATAATGGCGGGTGTTGAACACACAATGAAGTCGATTTCATTTTTAGTCTCCCCGTTAGGACTTTTCCATGTCCATTTCCGGTTCTTCCGTTTGCTGAAGAAGGTATTCTTGATTCTTAAGTTATTGCGCTCAGCAAACTCAACTAGTAACTCCCCCCTGCTATTCCTATAACCAATGCCATAGTCACTTACTGCCTAGTCTCCTGCCTGTTTTTTCCCTACCTTGGCATTGAAGTCGCCCATTAGTACTGTATACTGCGTCTTTACTTTTCGCATTGCCGATTCTACATCTTCATAGAAGCCTTCAACTGCCTGGTCATCATAACTACATGTAGGTGCATAGGCCTGTACAACCTTCAGTTTATACCGCTTATTAAGCCTAATTACGATGCTGCAAACCTTCTCATTAATACTATAGAATTCATCTATATTGCCCGCTATATACTTATTGACAAGGAAACCTACTCCTAGTTGGCGCCTCTCTGGTAAACCTCGATAACACAGTACATGCCCATCCTTCAGTATAGTATATGCCTCATTCGGCCTCCTAACCTCACTAAGCCCTATGACATCCCATTTCACGCCCTCTAGTTCCTCTAAGAGTACTGCTAAACTAGCTTCACTAGCTAGGGTAGTAGCACTAAACGTTGCCAGGGTCAGTTTCCAATGGCGGCCTGTCCAGCGGAGCCAGGCTTTCTTAGCACCCCCTCATCATCATCATCAGCCTGATCATACCCACTGCAGGGCGAAGGCCTCTCCCATATTTCTCCACTTAGCACCCTCTGCTGCGTCACAGGTCTGACCGCCGCCGTGGTCAGTTGTTCCGCAGCCGCTGGTGACTGAGGGCCGGGGTTTTATGGAGCTTATCATAGGAGGTTGCGGCCAATTACTGCACCAGGGTGGCCAACTCCTGCTCTGGTGAGGGAGCGCGTTGCCGGAGGTGTTCACCGGCATCAGGTCGCACCCCAAACCTGTTTATGCAATTCCATCGACACGCGGATTTTTTTTTTTATCCGGTGGAGAATTGCGCGGCACCGGGATTTGAACCCCGGTCCTCTTGCATGCGACGCGGATGTTCTACCGCTACGCCACCGCTGCAACCTCTTAGCATTTTCTTTGCAACGATTTAAACCAGGCAATTTCACTTATTTTTGCATTCTAGATCGTCGAAACCACAAACCAAGAAATCGTGTCAAGAACGAACACATTATTTTTTTTGTAATTTCGTGCAGTGCAGAGCGGTTGTAGATTATCATGTGCCGCAGAAATATTCAGTGAAAAGCAACTATAAATGCTGGCTAAATTTGTCAAATTCACCGCATGCGTCCTATACCTATTCCTTTAATTTTCAGTCATTTACCACTTGTGTACAATGCGAATGACTGCTTATGAACAATCACTTTTGCAGGTTTTCTAGCTGCCCTTACCCCAGTCGTGCTCGACTTGACGCATCATTTTCAATATATTGGGTTGCCTTGCTGGTCGGCACCGCTGGTTTCAACAGACTTACATCCCAGCCCTACACATTTTGGGCGCTTGTCGCTAAGCCGCGCGAATACCTTTCGTATCATCGAACCACGACGCACACAAAAACTGTCAGTTCATAGGCGTTCGATGCTGCCGATCGCACCCGAAACACCTACAGCTCGACAGTTCAACACTCCTCAATGGGACGCTTGAGCGCCGAGCGAAAGGTGCTTCTTGCCGCAAAGTTGCAAAACCACCACATTGTACGCCTCGTCGGATGACTGTACTGACGATCTATCGACAATTTGACAGCATTGCCGCGCTGCATGAAATCCTCGATCCCCACTTGCATGACAAGCTTCACTTCACTTCACTTTAATACCTTAAAGACCCTCATTAGAGGGTATTACATGAGGGGTGGAGTGGGCAGAAATGAAAAACAGAATAGGCAACAGATATGTGTAAGGGATACATATACAAGATTTTCCGTAAGCAAGCACACGCGCGATTCTTTCAAGAAACAGAGATGGGCATGTGAAAGCCGCAAGTTATCGGGGAAGGCCGTTCCAGTCGTTGCCAGTCCGGGGGAAGAATGATGAAGAGAATGTAGTGGGTGCGGGCGCCAGGTCATGACACTTGCTGATGATGGTCGGTGCGGAGGGAGATACGTGGTGGGGGTGCGCAGATGTAAGGATCCTGTCGTAGCTCGGAGAAAAACAAATTGTGAATCAAACAAAAACCAGCAATGTAGCGATGATGACCAAGAGTAGGTAGGTTGGACTGTGATTTTAAGGATGATATGTTGATATCAAAAGAATACGATGAAGGAGTGAATCTAGCTGCTCGGTTTTGAACTGCTTCTATAGAATTACAGAGATATGCTTGTTTCGGAGACCAGATGAGACATGCATATTATAACTTTTTTCTAACTAGTGATATTATAATTTTGATCTAACATGCTGATGTGCAGAGCGTAGGTGAAGATTTAAAAATCCTAGTGTTCGGTTAGCGGATGATATGATGTTTGAGATATGCGTATTCCACCTAAATTCATGACAAGGATGAAGACCAGGGTATTTTTGTGATTGGACAATGTTGAGAGGAACGTTTAATATGTTATAGCTGAATAGGATAGGGTAATGGCGCCAATAAAACGACATTTACATTTACTTGTGTTCACTAGTCATTCATTGCACCAGTCTTGCACACGAGTTAAATTATTTTGATGGGATTGCTGTTCGAAAGTGTTAGTGACTGTTCTGTAAAGAACACAATCGTCAGCAAATTACCGATTATAGCAAAATAAGTTCTCAGGAAGGTCGTTAATACAAATTAGAAACAAAAGTGGCCCGAAGAGGGATCCTTGGGGCACTCCCGAGGAGACGGGTAGGAGGTTAGACATTTGATTATTGACGATGACTGATTAAAAGCGGTGAGTTAAGAATTCTTTATCCGTGCTAGTGTGTCGGGATGCAAGTTTAGGCGAGAAAGTTTCAGAAATAAATGGTTATAAGGTACCTTGTCAAATGCCTTGGCGAAGTCGAAGAAAATTATGTCAGTTTAGAGGTTAGCATCAAGGATAGCATGCAAGTCATGAATGAAAAGTGCTAGTTGACTTTCATAGGAGTATAATTTGCGAAATGCGGGCTGCGAAGATTCAAAAAACATTATTTGAATCCAGAAAGTGCATCGTTAAAGAGTAAATAACGTGTTCCATCAGTTTACATGGTATGTTGGTGAATGATAGGGGCCGGTATTATGGTGAATCTTTGTTACTCGACTTGTGCACCGGAACGACCTTCCCCACTTTCCAGTCATGGGGTATCGCACCTATAAGAGAGGCTGCGAGAAAAGCAAGCATAGAATCTTAGAAGATGTATGATTAACAGTTTTAGAACCTTTGCGTTAATTTCGTCAAAGCCGGCGGATGATAATTTTAATTTATCAATAAGACACGATGTGACGGCTTTTGAGAAAGTAACGGCTGGCATTGAAGTTCTTTGGTCATTTGCTGTCCTGAGGGGAGACAGTTCCTGTTCCTTAGTGAATACAGATGCGAAAGAGCACACTCAACATCGGAAACAGCGCGTCCGGAATCATCAGTGCGTATAGAGCGCGGGTTTAAAACGTGCCAGAATTTAGTTGGGTAATCTTTAAGTATATTGGGCAGGTCAGCATGATAAAAGAAGTGTTTGGTGTTTTTAACTGCGACCAGGTATGTCTTTTCAGCAGCGTAATAGTTTTCCATGCCGAGCATTTCCCGTCTGCTTGGCACTGGGGAACAAACGTTGCTTTTTGTTTTCTAATCTCCCTGCACACTCGGTGAACCATGTTTTTTTATTGCTCGCGCGGAAACTGCATTTGTTAGCTTATTTGTTAGTAAGTTCATTCATTTTACGACTTAACATTGACCAATTTACGTGGATAGCTTGTTCTTGGAAATAGCGTGAAAAGATGAAAAAAAAAAAGCTTTCAATCCCCTGTTTATGGCCTAGTACTTTCCTTTGTTATAATAAAGAACACTCACAAGTGCCTTCCTTCATTCCCGCCGGCATTGCCCGTTTATCTCAACTACTCAGACCAATTATTTTTCACCGTAGGGAGAGAGGGTTTTACATTACAGAGCAGTGAGCGCCGTCACACGGCCGTACACTGTTGCACTCATTACAGACGGTCTAAAGCGTCCTTTACTCCATACGCACTCATATATTACCGTTTCATTGCGTTTAGAAATCTAAACAAGGTGTTTCTAAATTGAAAGCTAAGAAACTATAATGAGCTAACAGCTGCATAAATCAGCTTGTCTGTCGCCATAATCTCATTTGTATAATTCTGGCACTTCGTCGGCGATCGTTACTCGATGGCAAGATTATCTAGTCTTGACCGCTCGCATAATATTTGTTCCTCGGTCTTTTTTTTTTTTTCAAAGTGACTGCTAACAGCTTCCTGAGCCTTCCTTTGAAACACATCATGAGGCAATACAAAGGAAGGCTCGGGAAGTTGTTAGAAGTCACTTAAAAAAAAGGACAAAAAGGTTATGCGAGCGGTCAAGACTAAATCTTCTTATAAAACAATCAAGGATAGTAAAAAACTGAGCTTAGAGGTATTCTTTTCTGCTAAAACGCATAAAGAAGTCGGTCCGCGTCGTGTGATTATCTCCGAAAAAGGTACCTGGCAGAAATGTTTAGCGCTTTTTTTGCAAGAGAAGCTGGTGATACTTGAAATTAATGCGCCATTTTTAGTTAAGAATCCCACACAGGTCATTGAATGGTTACGTTGTAACGAGAATCAGAAGGGTTCTGCCTTCTAAAATGACATCAAGGGTTTGTTTCACTCTTTTCCACAAGACGCCTTATTACTATGTGTAAAACAAGCCATTGACATGTTTGGTGCTATTTATTTTCAGAATAAGTATAGTGTAAATGCCGACAGGTTATTAAAATTGCTCAATGTATACTTGAAATCAACTTTCGCGACCTAGGACAAGGGTACCTACCTGCAAGAGCACGGAATTTGCATTGGGTCATGCATTGCTCCTGTATTAATTAATCTTTTTCTCGCCATGCATGATAGAAATCTTACTCAACATCTTGAAGGGCGCCGTGTTTTAAAAGAGTTTAGATGGGTGGGCGACTTTTTAATCATCATTGACGATGCCAAGGCGAACTTTAAACTTTATGCTGAAAATGTATGTAGTGTTTTTAGGCGAAACATTTCTCCATTAAACCTGACGCGTGAAATGCCCCATGAAATTTCTATAAGGTTTGTAGATGCACGACTCAAGTTTCTTTATGATCATATTTGTTGCGGTTATGAACCTCGTGCAAAAAATGCTCTTCTCCCTTCCGTATCAGAACACTCGAAGCTGGTAAAGCGTGGTGTAGTGAAATACTGTATCAGCGATTCCCTAAATAAGTCTTGTGTACATATGCTAAGTGGAGCCCTGGCGCTACAGATTAGTCTGGTTTATGATGTTAGCGCTGTGGCTGAAGGTATGCTTAGGAAGAAAAAATTAAGACACGAGAAGGATGATCGCAGAAAAGTAGCTGTATTTCTATACGTGCACCAGAAATCACATAATCTGAAAAAAATCGGAAAGCAAATAGAGGTTCAAGTTGTGTTTTCTGCTTCATTGAAACTATCTGTATTATGTAAGAAAGCAAACCCATTCGAAACTTAGGAGAGGCCTTGCAGTAATATTAATCAAAACCGCTTCGTCAGTTGTCAAGAGGGTTTAGTACATCGGGTACCTTCGCCGTGTGGCCACGAACATATGGGACAGACTGGCAGATGTGTTAACACAAGATTGACAGAACACAATAGCAACGTAAAAGAAGGGAACCAGGGTCAGCTCAGCCTGCACTGCATTAATGCGACAATAAATGCGAACGTCAGCATCGGAAAAAACCATGCGTACCAGCTTTTAATCAATGCGCAATTGAAAGTAAACGTCAAGATCAGCGAGTTAGAGAAATTATCGAGGTGATGAAGATTGCGCGTGCGGGAGATTATTATGTCAGCATGCCATAGGTCTTTTTTGTGGCGGAAGGAACTCAGATTTTTAGATGGATGAGATAGGGCTCCTGGTGCTATGCAGTGGCGTCATGACAAGTGTCGTTTTCCCTTCCCTTTCTCGGATTTCACTCTTGCTGGTATATAAACATATACATGGCACGCCTTTCTTTCTACCTGCACTGTTATTGAAGTGATGATTAACCAACTAGCCCAATGGGCATAAATCTCCGATTGCCAGGTTATGCGCTCCTGCTCCTCCCACCCGTCCCCCAGTTCTGTCGTCCCATTTCTTTTGACGCAGCGGCCGTTGATCAGGGTACAGGTTCGTGAGCAGTGTCTCCTGACTGCTAAGGAGCGGCTGGCGCTTGTTGCTGTATCGAAAACGAGCGCCGGTGGCTTTCAGACCGCAAAGAGTGCGCAAGGCGGCGTCAGGACCGCAAAGGAGGGGGAAACGGGCCGCCGCCGAGAACATTTGCCCGTGACCAAAACACATCCCAAAACGGGATGGCGGCGAGTAAACACGGGTACCGAAAGATGTGTTTACTGAAAAGAAATGCACATAGGTTGGCCGGACTGATTAAAGTCTGGCCTGCTACTCCGGTGGCGCACAAAAAACGGCAGAGCCCGCACTCGCTGGGCGTCGTTCCCCTAGTCCTGCCAAGAGTCCACATGCAGTTCCTCCGACAGAGGCCTCTTGTCCACACGATTCATGGAAGCGGCTAGCACATTTCCTTCACACGCATAACTGGGCACACCAATAATATATGGTCCACAGTCTCCGGGGTGCCACAGGGTGAACATTCATGGGGGTCCCCCTGTCAAATTAAATATAAGTACCTGCTCGTAAAAGTCACGTTTAAAAGAAGTTTTTGTAGCAAGCATGCATGATGGCGCGGAATTTCACTCTGACCATAAAATGTCAGTGTTCGATTGAGCCTTCTTAGACGAATGTGTCGGCCGTCTGGCAGGGCCTAGTAAGCTACCGTAGCAATCTTTATTCACTTTGTAAGAAGACACGTCGTATTCGCTTTTGAAAAAGACACCACGTTTTGGAGGCCATTGCTGAGTCCACTTTTTGCCTCAACATCGGCCTGTTCATTTCCATGGAGCCCGCAGTTGGCGTGGGATCCAATGAAACATTATCCTGTGGTATTGCAGTCGGGAAGGTGTAAGGAGCTCCATAATGTTTTGTTCCAGAGACGGTGGGCGGTGTGGCACAAGAAAATTTTCAAAAATTGCAATGCACTATTTGAGTCCCTGAATATACAATATTTTTGAGGTGGTTCCTCACATGTGTAGCGAGTAGATTCCAAAAGTGCTATAGGCTCATTAGCGGTTGATGTAGAAGTATGTCCCAAAGGGAAATGTAGAGTCGCTTTTATAGCTGGTATGACCACAGCTGCAGCGTATGCCTGCGCTGACACAGATCCGTCGGTGTATTCGTGAATATAATTAGGATATTGTGACACGATGTGCGCCAGAGTAAGTTGTCGGAGCCCACTAAGTGGCACCATTGATCTCTAGTATCCCGGGAACACGAAGGTGCACCAAATGTTTATCCATCACCCGTGGTGTTTGGGGGGACAATATTGGGGGGGGGGGGGGGGGCATAGTCTGTTGGGACTGATGACGGCGGAGTGCATCTGTAAAACTGCAGTCCGGCCGCTTGTCCAGAGTCTTGTTCTTAGGGTGAAAACGGTGTGAATATTGCTAATATATATATATATATATATATATATATATATATATATATAACTGAATGAATATTGGTCGAACATGTGCCTCTTCAACTCTGCCTCTGTTAGAGGTGCATCTGGGCTGTCCAAGGCATCTCCTGAATGCCTGAGCTTGCACGATCTCTAAAGTCCGCAAGCAGGAAAAGCTCATATTAGCGAGTAGTGGAAGACAGTACGGGATGGAGCCAACAAGCACAGTCTCGTAAAGTAGTAGTAAGGAGTGCTCAGTTGGACGCCATTTCATGCTAGCTATGAAGCGAAGAACATGGCGACAATTCATTACCTTTTTCTTCACCATATTGATATGTTTCGACGAAGATAGTCTATGGTCAATAATTACTCCTAAGAATGTGTGACTGGAGATGTACGGTGTCACAACTCCATGAAGATTAATCGGATAGCGGCTGACGCATTTTCCCGTAAATGCGATCACTGCACACTTTTCTGCCGCTAAACTCAAACTTTGACGCCGTTGGTACATCGATGACGATCACACAGCTCGTTGTAATCTCGCACGTATTTGTGGGCACATCGAACCAGAAGCCCAGATGCAGATGTCATGAGCATATGCACTAATGTGAATATTGGTTAGCAGTTCTCTGACCAGGCCAATCAGCGGATCATTAAACGAAGTTGGGCTGAGGACTCCTCCCTGTGGAACTCCCCGATCGACCTGATAGGGGTGTAGTATCTCCATCAGGCGTAGCCATGTAAACAGAGCGGCCGTTGAGAAGGCTCACAACCCACAGGTACAGCCAGCCACCAGCTCTCATGTCGTCAAGTTCATCCAGAATAGCATCATGGAGGCCGTTGTCGTAAGCCCCCTTTATATCTAAAAAGACAGCAGCTAGTAGTCCACGGTAGCGTTTTTCGTGTTCTACTTTCGCCACAAGGTCGATGACGCTGTCGATGGAAGGGCATCTCCGATAAAATTTGCAGTCATAATATTCGGGTAACAATCATTACTTTCTATAAACCAGTCAAATCTTGCCAGCATCATTCGTTTCATAACTTTCCCAACACAGCTTGCTAGGGCGACTGGCCGGTATTATGTAAGTTCGAGAGGGGGCTTTCCAGGCTTCAAAAGAGCAACCAGGCGGCTAATATTCCAGTATTCAGGAACAGTACTAGAAGCCCATATATCATTGAAATAATTAGGTAGTGCAGTTCGACCATCCTTGCCAAAATTTGATAAAGCTGAATAAGTAATCCCGTCAGACGCAGGTGCAGAAGAATGCCGAAAAGAAGCAGGAGCGGCGTTTAATTCAGGTATTGAAAAGGGAAAGCCGTATTGATCGTTCAGCGAAGGCGACGCGAAAACTTCTGAAATTGGTTACTGTGCCTGGTTTGTGCCTACAACCATTTTATAGAAGTCTTCAGATACATCAATTTCATTCCGGTGTTGATAAAGGGCCAGAACACGAAAAGGGTGCCTTTCCTGCGAGGGTGAGCTCAAGCTTCTCGGAACATACCAGACAAGCGATACCGGCTTACGGGGATCCAGTGATGAGCAGAACTGTCTCCAATCTTGTCGTCCTAACTTTTCCAGGTGGCGCAAAGCTTGTCATTCAGCTCGGCGGAAAGTGCAAGATCGTACGCGGATTTCGTTCTTCTGTACTTCCTCTAAGCCCGCCGTCGGATCACGCTAGGTAACTTGAAATCCACGTCGATGCTGGACATTGACGCCGGCACACGAACATAGCGAGTGGTTTCACTGAGGGAGGAAGTGATCAAGCCCTCTATTTCAGATGGTAACTGGAGGTCCAAGCAGGAAATCTTAACAGATGCCCTAAAGGCAGGCCAGTCTGTGTATTGCACACGAGGTGAAGTTGTAGGTGCGAACCAATCGATGCATACGTACGTTGGTATGTGCTCACTCCCATATGATTCCAAATCAGTATACCAAGAAACGGAGGGATATAGGCCTCTGGAAACAAACGCCACATCCAATCAGCTGATGTAGATTGTGCCACGTAGAAACGGCGATGAGCCGTCGTTTATATTGAGGAGATGTTGCGTATGCATAAAGTCTGCAGGTATCTTCTTCGATTGTTCATTATGGCACTACCCCACTTAGGGTGGTGAGCATTAAAGTCACCGACAATAATACGAAGAGCTGCGGAACACTGGATTGTTGAAAATAGATATGACTAATCCATG
Source organism: Amblyomma maculatum (assembly GCF_055883805.1). NCBI lineage: Eukaryota > Metazoa > Arthropoda > Arachnida > Ixodida > Ixodidae > Amblyomma > Amblyomma maculatum. The sequence goes on along the minus strand of NC_139348.1, from coordinate 20,202,253 downwards.
CCACCTTTCGGTGGAATATAACCGCCAGTTAAAGAGAAGACTCGTCATTTCAGGGTTAATGTCAAACAAATGTAGTGGTTCGTGTTGCTGGGCTGTAGAGCATGGCGGACATGCGCAATATCTTGGCGTACACAGAGCAACACTTTGCTTGTTTCGTCTGCTTCTCGAGACCATAGTAGAGCATTCCAAAAATGTGGAAAGCAGACGGCATGTTGGGCTCACATATCACAATCACAGGAAAGCGGTACTTCTGTACTCGGTGTCAGAAGTCAGACGATCACGCAGGCCTCGGGAATTCCATTGCGTAACTACACTGCGGCGCAAGTTTATCGTCACAGAAGTGGCGTTAGTTTGTTGAGCCATTATGAATTATTATAATTGTGCCAAGAGCTGCTTAAAGGCATCCAAAAACTGAACAGCAAACTGTTTTTTGCGTGTTGATGCGCGAGAGCAGCACCCGAATTTCAGCATTTCTTTCGCCTGTTGGCTGTCGGGGTTGTCGGTATTTTCAGCACGTGTGGCAACCAATTTGGGATGAGGCATGGGGATGGCCTTTAATGGTAGAGCAGGCCACTCAACATCAGAAAAGGCAGGTAATACAAGAGCTACTGTCTGATCCTTTGCATTATCCTGAGACAGTGCAGCCAGAGTAGTCTTAGCGGGATTAGGCTCAAGCTGTTGTCGAACCTTAGCTGTCATCAACTGTAAGGTTCACTTATACAGGCTAGGCTTGCTTTCTGGTTCCTTGTGTTGGCGTCGGGAACGGTGCTTGTGGTGACGGATAGACGCAGCCGCTTCTTCATGAGTCGAATTATATTTCACCCTGTTCTTTAGTATAAGTCATTCATTCCGAATTTATGGACAGTCCTTAGCCGTCACTTCATGGGCACCCGAGCAGTTAGCACACTTTACAGTCTCCGTCTGACATGTGTAATGAGGGTGCGTACCATCGCATCGACGGCAGGACAAACTGCACTCGTTTTGACAAACTGCAGTCACATGTCCGATCTTATTGCATTTGTGGCACTGAGCAGGCCTTGGAATATACATCCGAAATGTATGTCGCAATAGCCCACTTTAACGTTGGATGGCGGATTCAGTTTCAAAAACTATGTTAACACACTTCGAGCGGCCAAAGCGACGAAATTCCACAATGCGCTCCATAGATTAGATCAACGTGCAGATATCGTTTACACTTATCTCAGGGTCAACATCCGTGATTACACCTGCAGTCGTCTTTTTTCCATATGCAAGAAAGGACCGGACCGGCATGTTGCCAAGCGCACCAACTACTTTTAGCTTGTCCACTCTAGCCTAGGATTGGACATCTACTGTGAGGACATTCGTCCGGTGAATGCGTCTGACCTCGTCAACTCCACCGGGAACCAGGTGATCGAAAAACTGTGTCAGGTGCTGCCTGATTATAACATTCAGATTACCCATACAAAAATGGTATATTTCCTTCAATAGAAAAGATTATGGTCAGCTGCGTTTATCTATGGGCTTTTATCGTCAACCATAAAGTGCCATAGAAATGTCTATAGGCAGCTGCAGAAATTTTTATACCAGCTTCTCTATTGCTTCTGAACTATCTAAAATCATTTAGCTGGCTATAGAAAAGTATATGCTGCTAAAGCTATAGACTAGTAGTGATACAGATATCTTTAGCTCGCTATAGAAATCTGAATTCCTCTAAAGCTACAGACTGCAAGCCATGTAAGCCGCTTTAGCTGGCTATAGAAAAGTGTATACTCCTGAAGCTATATATGCATAGTCATACAGTTTTCTTTGACTGTCATATAAATCTCAGTACCTCTAAAGCTGCATACAGATTGGAAGCCATATAAGCTGCTTTAGCTGGCTATGAAATGTGTATGGTCCTGAAGCTATAGACTAGTAGTCATAAAGTTATCTTTAACTGTCTATATTGTTACCGGGAAACGCGGGACCAAAGTGATCTGCTCACTCACAAAGACGACGACCGAGGAGCGCGAGCACAACGAAGCGTTGAGAAAGAGGATGACGCTGACAGAGTGGACACTGCACGGCTACTGAAGTCTTAGCGTCGAGGTCACCCCATTGCAGTGCCGTTACATTAAGTACATCCCCGTAATATCTTGGTGGATGTCGCGGGCTCGACACAATCTGACGCTGGATCTCCGCAGTGGCCGTCGCCTCGGAACCGTCACGAAGACAACCGACGCGGCTCCATCTACCTCCGCAACTCCAACTGTCGTCTTAGCCCACCCCCGTGACCCTGGCCCATTTTTCGGTACAGATGAGGTCGACGTCGAGGACTGGCTTTCTCTTTATGAGCATGTTAGCTAGCACAATAGGTGGGAAGCGAAGCTGATGCTGGCCAATGTCATTTTCTACCTTACTGGCACTGCACGCGTGGCGTACGAAACACATGAAGCAGATATACCCTCCTGGGATGTTTGCAAACAAAAGCTCCGTGACCTGTTCAGAAAACCGGTTGGCCGTCAACTCGCCGCCAAGAGGGACCTCACCACACGTGCCCAGACATCTACCGAGCCTTATATTACGTATATACAAGACGTTCTCGCCCTCAGCCGAAAAGTTGATAAAGACATAACAAAACCTGATAAGGTGGGGCACATCCTAAAAGGCATAGCCGACGATGCCTTCAATCTTCTACTCTGTCGGGACTGCTCTACGGTTGACTCCGTTCTGCAGGGTTGTCGACATTTCGAGCAGGCCAAACACAGACGAATTGCGAATCGCTTCGATCGGATCCCCAACACTGCCCCTACCTTCACGTGCGAGGATCTGTCGACCCTAAGGCAACCTTCCAACACTGAAAATGTGACCAGCATTGTGCGTCGTGAACTAGAAGCGCTCGCTCCTGCTGCATCCAACCCGCCCTCCTCGGACAGCAACCTAGCTACGATATCCTTCATTCAAGCTGTCGTTCGTCAAGAGGTTGCCAACTTGGGCTTCCCCTATAGCCACACCGTGGAACACCACAGTTCGAGCCCCGTCCCTTCCACGGTCGCCACCGCTACGCCCCACAACACCTACACGCCACGCTACCGATACCGCAATCCTGATGAGTGGTACACCCCTGACGACAGGCCGATCTGTTTCACGTGCTCGCCTATTGGCCATATCTCTCGCCACTCCGGCAGCCGCTGGACATTACCACCTCGACGTTTTTCTGACGTTGACTGCTACTCCGATTACGGTCAACGCTGTTTCACGCCTCGTTATGAGCCGCCCCGCACAGATACCACTCCGCCTCCTCCTGTGTCCAGTCGCTCTCATCCCCCCCAGCCCGCCGTTCCCGTTCACCTCTTCCTAGACGCAGTTCCTCGCCGTCCTCTGCCGGCCGCTTCACGGTAAACTAGCCAATGCAGCTCCCTGAGGTGACGCTGCATTGGTACCCCAACCTGGAAATCCTCTGCTGTCTTCGCCCTGTAACCTCCTCTCCATATTCGTGGATGGTGTTCCCGTCTATGTCCTCATTGATACTGGTGCCCAAGTCTCGATCATGAGCTCATCGTTTTGCCGCCGCCTCAAGAAAGTACAGACCCCCACCGCTTCGCCCGCCGTTCGTGTTGCCGTTGGCAGTACTGCTGCCGTCACTGGGCTGTGCACTGCCCGAGTCACCCTTGCCGGTCATCACATCCCTGTTTTGTTCACCGTCCTCGACCAGTGCCCTCACAATGTGATCCTCGGCCTTGACTTTTTAACGGCCCACTCTGCCCTTATCGACTGCTCCAGCGGCCTTCTTCGTTTGGACATACCTTTCTGCTCAGAACATCCTCCATCTACACCCCGCCTTCGCTCGACCGAGTTTGCACTCCTGCCCCCTGACTTTGCTGTTTACCTACCTCTGTCACCTTTCCCGACTGTGCCTGACGGTGACTGTGTTGCTTGCCCTATCACTGAGGTCGTTCTTCTTTCACCCCTGCGAACTTCTTAATCTAATCCGCCCACCTAACTTTCTGCCGCCCCTGCTACGCTTTCCTTCCCTTGGAATCCAGTTTGTTACCCTCAGCGACCATCGATTATCCTCTCTGCGCACTACATGTCCTGCCCATGTCCATTTCTTCGTCTTAATGTCTACTAGAATGTCGGTAACTTGAGTTATTTCTCTGACCCACTCTGCACGCTTTCTATCTCTTAATGGTACCCCTACCATTTTTCGTTCCATAGCCCTCTGGGTTGTCCTCAACTTAAGTAGAACTCTCTTGGTTAGCCTCCACGTTTCAGCCCCATAGGTGAGTACAGGCAAGATGCAACTGTTGTATACTTTTCTCTTGAGGGATACCGGTAAGCTGCTAGTCATAATCTGCGAGTGCTTGCCAAATGCGCTCCATCCCAATCTTATTCTTCTTGTTATTTCCTTTTCATGGTCCGGATCTGCGGTTACTACCTGTCCTAAGTAGACATATTCGCCAACTACCTCCAGTATTTCGCTACCTAATATAAACTGCTGTTCCTTCCCAAGGCTGTTGAACATTACCTTAGTCTTCTGCATGTTGATTTTCAAGCCTACCTTTCTACTTTTCCTGTCTAGGCCATCAATCATTATTTGCAGTTCATCCCCCGAGTTGCTTAACAAGGCAATGTCATCAGCAAGTCGCAGATTATTGAGGTATTCTCCATATACCCTTATCTCTAACTGCTCCCATTCCAAGTCTCAGAATACTTCCTCTAAACAAGCTGTGAATACTACTGGGGAGATTGTGTCTCCTTGCCTAACACCTTTCATTATGGGAATTTTGTTACTTTCTTTATGCAGAACTATGGTTGCTGTGCAACCACTATATATATCTTCCAGCACTCTCCCGTACGGCTCGTCTACCCCCCGATTTCGCAATGCCTGCATCACCGCCGAGGTTTCAACTGAGTCAAATGCTTTTTCGTAATCAATGAATGCTATGTATAAGGGCTGGTTATATTCCCAGCATTTTTCTATCACCTGATTGATGTTATGGATATGATCAATGATAGAGTACCGTTTCCGAAACCCTGCTTGATCCTTTGCTTGATTGCAGTCTAAGGTTGCCCTGATTCTATTAGCGATTGCCTTAGTAAATACCTTATACGTAACAGACAGTAAGCTGATTGGTCTGTAATTTTTAAAGTCCTTAGAGTCCCCTTTCTTGTGAATGAGAATAATGTTTGCATTCTTCCATGGTTCCGGTACCGTCGATGATACCAGGCACTGCGTATACAGGGTGGCCAGTTTTTCTAGCACGATATCCCCCCCGTCCTTCAGCAAATCTGTAGTTATCTGATCTTCTCCAGCTGATTTCCCCCTTTTCATAGTTTCTAGTGCTTTCTTGACCTCGTCTTTCGCCACTGGGGGAACGTCTGACTGTTTTTCCCTACCGCCAATCTCACTGCGGTCTTGACTACTTTGGCTACTGTAGATATCTGTGTAGAACTCCTCGGCTACACTGACCATCTTTTCCATATTAGTGATGACGTTGCCCGCCTTGTCCCTTATCGCATTCATCTGGTTTTTGCTTATGCCCAATTTCTTCTTTACCGCTTTAAGGCTTCCCCCGCTCTTTACAGCATGCTCAATTTTCTCCATGTTATACTTCCTTACATCGGCCAGCTTGCGCTTATTGATTAACTTTGATATCTCGGCCAATTTTATCTGGTCTGTTGGATTGGAAGCTTTCATACTCTGGCGTTTCTTAATCAAATCTTTCGTCTCCTTAGACAGCTTACTGGTATCCTCTCTATTTATCCTACCGCCTACTTCCACCGCGCACTCAGTAATGATAGCTCTGAAATTATTGTTCCTTGCCTCTAGGGTAATCTTGCCATCCTCAGTTAGAGCTGAATACCTATTCTGTAGCGAGATCCTGAACTCTTCTGCCCTCCCCGCACCGCTAATTCGTTGATGGATTTCTTCCTTACTAATCTGTTGCGTTCCTTCAGATTTAGGCTAATTCGGGACCTCACCATCCTGTGGTCACTGCATTGGACTTTCCCGATTACCTCTACATCTTGCATAATGGCGGGGGTTTAACACATTATGAAGTCGATTTCATGTTTAGTCTGTTCGTTAGGACTTTTCCATGTCCATTTCCAGTTCTTCCGTTTGCTGAAAAAGGTATTCATGATTCGTAAGTTATTGCGCTCTGCAAACTCAACTAGTAGCTCCCCCCTGCTATTCCTAGGACCAATGCCATAGTCACCTACTGTCTTGTCTCCTGCCTGTTTTTCCCTACCTTGGCATTGAAGTCGCCCATTAGTACAGTATACTGCGTCTTTACTTTTCGCATTGCCGATTCTACATCTTCATAGAAGCTTTCAACTACCTAGTCATCATAACTACATGTAGGTGCATAGGCCTGTACAACTTTCAGTTTATACCGCTTATTAAGCCTAATTACGATGCCTACAACCCTCTCATTAATACTATAGAATTCATCTATATTACCCGCCATATACATATTGACAAGGAAACCTACTCCTAGTTGTCGCCTCTCTGGTAAACCTCGATAACAGTGTACATGCCCATCCTTCCGTACAGTATATGCCTCATTCGGCCTCCTAACCTCACTAAGCCCTATGACATCCCATTTCATGCCCTCTAGTTCCTCTAACAGCACTGCTAAACTAGCTTCACTAGCTAGGGTTCTAGCATTAAACGTTGCCAGGGTCAGTTTCCAATGGCGGCCTGTCCAGCGGAGCCAGGCATTTTTAGCACCCCCTGCACAACCTTTTGTTATTCTTCTCCGACATTTTTTACTTTGCTGTCGATTCTCTGGGCCAAACATCAGTTGCGACTCACCGCATTCACACCGGCGATGCAAAACCTGTACATCGGAGGCCTTATCGTGTGTCCCTTTCTGAGCGCCAAGTCATCCAGCAGGAGGTCGACAAGATAGATGTCGGGCAACGATAGCATCGAACCTTCGAACAGCCCCTGGGCATCTCCTGTCGTGCTCGTTAGAAAGAAAGACAACAGTTAGCGCTTTTGCGTCGACTATCGACATCTCAACAAGATTACAAGGAAACATGTTTACCCGCTGCCGCGAATAGACGATGCCTTGGACTGTTGACATGGAGCTCGCTACTTTTCCTCCATCGACCTTCGTGGCGCTACTGGCAGATATCTGTGGACGAACAAGACCGCGAGAATACAGGGCCGGCTGGCACGATAAAGTCCGAGCTAAGTCCAGACTTAAGTGGTGTCTTTAGAAAGACCAAGCTTATTTAAGACGGCTCGTGTTCCGAACGTCGAACGCTTCGGGTTCATGTTCACCAGAGTGGCTTCCCAGAACGGCCTCAGCAACCACTTGGGGCATATTTCCTCGTAACGCAATCTATCTTAAGCCGCAAAAAGCAATGGCACGGATTTTACACAACGCAAAATTGACGGAATGTGTACATCTTACAGCAGGGACAGTGCCAGCGCATCCCTGTATTTCCCTAATTTCTCTACTTAGACACCTGGCGTCCTTGTGTCTTAACCAAGACAGCACTAGAGTCGTAATCATACAAGCGACTTATTCAAGTCAGGACTAAAGCCCTATCTTGACACCAGTCTTAAGCGTCCATGCTAGTGGCCTATTCTTTAGACTCCAGTTAAGTCTGGACTTAGCTAAGACAGTCTTAAGATTGTTTTGTGCAAGCGGGCCCAGGTTTTTGTCACACCCGATGGACTTTACCAATTTAAGGTTATGCCTTTTGGACTTTGCAACGCCCCTGCTACGTTTGAACGAATAATGGACTCTTTACTCTGCGGCTTTAAATGGACGACTTGTCTATGTTACTTGGACGACGTGATTGTCTTCTCGCCCTCGTTCGAAAGCCATCTTCATCGCTTTTCTTCCATCTTGGCACTTTTTCGTCGTGCCGGACTTCAAATGAACTCAAAGAAGTGCAGTTTTGGTCGCCGCGAACTTAAAGTGCTTGGCCATTTGGTGAATGCCACCGGCGTGCAACCCGATCCCGACAAAGTTCGAGCTGTCAGCGCTTTCCATCTCCACGTTCACCCCGTGATATTCGCAGCTTTATAGGATTGTGCTCTTATTTTCGCCGGTTCGTTCCAAACTTTTCCGCTGTTGCTCGTCCTCTCACTAATCTGCTGAAGAAAGGCGTTCCTTTCTCATGGGGACCAGAGCAGGCTAACGCATTCTCCACCCTCATCGCTGTTCTCACCAATCCTCCTGTGTTGGCCCATTTCAACCCGTCTGCCCCGACGGAACTTCGTACCGACGCCAGTGGCGGATGGTGGATGGATGGATGGATGGATGGAATATAGGAGCGTCCCCTTTGAAACGGGGTGGTAGCAGTAGCTATCATGCTCATTTTTCTCCATATATCTTAATTATTGATTTAGAATGGTTAACTAAACCATCATTCTATTTATTAAATTTTGCTCCTACATTACTAACATTATGTCACTTCTCTGCTTTTAAGCCACCAATCTTCCAGCCGATTTTTGCTAGTTTCCACCGCCGGTTTATTCACCCGGCCACTGTTATCTCTAAACCCCAGAGCTTCAGGAACAGTGATTGCGCCTGCATCAACTTCCGGATGGATACCATTGCATTCGAGTATAATATGGTCAATTGTTTCACTGGAGTTTCCACATACAGCACATGCGTCATCTCCATTGTTAAACTTCTTTTTGTAGCTGCGTGTTCTAAGGCACCCTGATCTAGCTTCAAAAGGTAGGGCACTGCCTCTTGAGTTATCAAGGAAATCTTCCTTCCTGATCTGCATTTTACACTTTCGGTATAATTCCACACTCTGTTTTTTTTTTCCATCGAATTTATCCAATTTTTACCTTGTGTGTTTTTCACCTGTTGCTTAATGCTCTTTATTTCTCCGTCCTTGTTACTAGCATACTTACTAGTTAGTTTCCTAGTTCTTTTCCTCCATTGTGAGTCAACGCTTTATAGGTACAGGTATTTAAATACCTTAGCTGCCCATCTGTTACTGTCCAATTTCCTCAGGCGTTCCTCATATAATATTTTACTCTGAGCTTCCCGTACTTCGAAAGATGCCCAGCCCATATCTCCCTGTACCGCCTCATTTGTAGCCTTGCCTTGGGCACCTAGTGCTAATCGTCCAACGGATCTCTGATTTGTTTCTAATGTCGACTGCACCTCTGATTTTAGGCACAAAACCGCATTTCCGAAAGTAAGTCCGGGCACCATAATTCCTTTACAAATACCCCTCAATACCTCATACCTATTGTATCCCCACAATGCCTTATGCTTCAGTATCCCGGCATTCCTTCTCCCTTTGGCCTTAAGTGATTGCTCATGCTTTCCAACGTATGCCAAACCTTCGTTTACCCATACCCCCAAATATTTATATTCTGCTACTGTAGGTATTTCAAGGCCTTGAATTTTAAGACCCTGATCAGTTGAGCCGTTGAAAATCATCAGACCCGACTTAACTGCGCTGAAACTGAAGCCTAGAGCGTCCCCTTCGTCTCCGCAATACTTAACTAGAGTTTGCAATTCTTCCAGACTCTCAGCTAGCAGCACAATATCGTCTGCATACATCAAACCGGGGAGACGCTGCTCTACCGCCTTTCCACCTAATCTATATGACAGGTTAAAACCTAGCTTACTGTCTTGTATCCTCCGTTCCAGGTTTATCATATAAAGCATGAACAGCACCGGTGATAGAGGACAGCCTTGTCTTAATCCTTTGCATACTTTGACATCCTCCGTACTTCTTATCCCTTCCCACGTAATTTCTACTTTGTTATCCCGGTATATTCCCCGTAAGAACTCTATTATATCATAACCGATACCTTCTTCTTCTAATATGTTCCACAGGAGTTCCCTGCTTACGTTGTCGTACGGCCCGTTTATGTCCAGGAAGGCCAAATACAAAGGTCTATTTTCCACTCTAGATATTTCGATGCATTGGGTAAGTACGAACAGGCAATCATCTAAGCGCCTACCATTTCTAAAGCCGTTCTGAAGTTCTCCAAGTATCTTGTTACTTTCAACCCATGCTTGCACCTTTAATTTCACCGCCTGCATGGCTAACCTGTACATTACAGATGTTATGGTAATCGGCCTGTAGGATTTTATGTGCATCCTTTCTCCTTTCCCTTTATAAATCAAATTCATTTTACTCTGCCGCCAGCTGTCCGGAATTTGCTTATTCGCTATGACTGTTTCCAAAGCTTTTAACAACGTTTCCTTACTTTTTGGACCGAGTTCATTAATCAGCTTGATCGGAATTCCATCTATTCCTGTAGATGTGTATTTAGGAATATTTTTTTCTGCCTTTTTCCAGTTTAGATTGGTCAGTTCTGAGGTGCTTTGTATTCTGCGACCTTGTGTTGCTTCCTGATTTGCGGAGATCACCCTATCGTCGTTCTTAAATGACTCGGCTATAACTGATGTAATGTAGTTCACTGCGTTGTCTCCCTTTAAACAATTTCCCTCGTTATCTTGAATCCGATCTTGCTTTCTTTGATTCTTCTTCCCTAGCCAGCTTATATGGTTCCAGAATTTTTTTGCTCCGCCTCTAGAGGCATCGTGTATATCAGCCATCCAGCGATCGGTGGACTGTCTTATTTTACTTTGGACGAGGGCCTGCACTTGAAGTTTCTTTTGTCGATATGATTCCCAATTTTGGTCGATTTCCTCCTGAGAAGCTTGTGCTTTCTTTGCCATTAGATGTTCCCTTGAAGCAGCCCGTCGTTGTTCAATAGCTTCCCTGCCTTCCTTATTCCACCAGCTCCGTGGCTTCCTCTTTTCATTCCAGCGGTTTGCTACTTTAACCTCCTGAATTTTACTCCTTATGAGTAGTTCTACCTGTTCATAATCCCACTCTTCCATGGGGCTTTCTCTATTGCTTCCTCTATGTCTGCTGCTATCTGCGCTATTTGATCGTCGTTTAATTTTGCGTTTACGTTTTGCCTAAGTTCCATTTCTCTTTTCATCAAGGGCCCCATCTGCAGACTAATACGTTTATGATCACTTCCCAGACTACACTCCCCTTCTTCGTCTATTTCCATTTTTGTGACCTTGCTATAAATTTCCTGCGACATTAGACAATAGTCAATGGTCGTCTGCCTGTTGCGGAATTCCCACGTGATTTGGCCTTCACATTTTGTTTCTCTATTTACTATAACTAGATCGTGTCGCTCGCAGAAATCTAGCATTAGCGTCCCGTTACAATCCGTGTATCCATCTAGATCGTCTATGTGGCCGTTCATGTCCCCCAGCAGAATAATATTGGCCCCGTTTCCAAACTGGCTAATATCGTCACTGAGACATTCAACAAGATTCCTGTTTTCTTGCCTGCATTGATGTCCTGTTCCTAAATAAACTACCCCTAGCCATGTCCTTATGCCGGCAATGGTTCCTGAAACCCAGATATGTTCTTTACAAGATGAATTGGTGCCATTCTTGCACAGCGACAACGCGGCCAACACTGCGTGATTGCCTACGCCAGTCGTCTCCTGTCATCAGCGGAACAGAACTATTCTATTACAGAACGGGAGTGCCTGGCTCTCGTTTGGGTCGTTGGAAAATTCAGACCCTGCTTGTTTGTCTGACCCTTTACTGTAATTACCGATCACCACGCCTTATGCTGGCTCTCTTCCCTCGAGGATCCTGCTGACCGCCTCGGCCGCTGGGCACTGCGCTTGCAGGAGTATACCTTTTCCGTTGTATACAAATCCGGTCGGCTCCACCAGGATGCAGACTGTCTGTCCCATTTTCGCGTCGATCCTCCTTCCTTTACTGACCATAAGTCGGACCCCTGTGTCTTCTCTATATCGGACTTTTCCCACATCGCCGAAGACCAGTGCTTGGACCCAACCCTCAGTTCTCTTATCGACCGCCTCCGCACACACAGCCGTGACTCTTCCCTCGCCCTGTTCTTCCTTCATGGGAATACGCTATAGCGCCGCAACATGCGACCTGATGGCGCTGAGCACTTGCTGCCTACGCTCTGCCTTTCTCGAACAAATGCTCGACGCCCCTACAGCTGGTCATCTTGGCCACTTACGCACATACGACCGCATGCGCCGGCGTTTCTTCTGGCCTGGACTCTACCGCTCTGTCCAACGTTATGTAGCCACTTGCGACCTCTGTCATCGCCGGAAGAGACCCCCTATGCTACCACCTGGACACCTGCAGCTGATTGCTATCCCGACTGAGCCATTTTCTCGTGTTGGTCTTGACTTCCTAGGGCCCTTCCCCGAGCCCTTGTCAAGAATCAAATGGATCGCTGTGGCCACCGATTATGCCACTCGGTACATGATCACTCGCGCCATTCCGACCAGCTGCGCCACAGACGTTGCTTACTTCTTTTTGTACGACTTCATACTTCACCATGGTGCTCCCCGTAAACTACTTACCGACCGTGTGCGCTGTTTCCTTTCCCGAGTTGTTGAGGAAATACTTCGTTCTTGCTCCGTTCGGCACAAGTTCACCGCTGCTTATCCCCCTCAGACGAACGGCCTTACGGAGCGTCTTAACCGCACACTCACCGACATGCTCGCAATGTACGTATCCGACAGTCATCGCGACTGGAATATTAGTCTGCCATTTGTCACCTTTGCATATAACTCTTCGCGTCATGACATTGCTGGGTACTCTCCATTCTATCTTCTCTTTGTAAGAGATCCTTTACTGCCCTTCGACAGTTTGCTTTCCGCCGCTGGCCCCGTCACAGCTTATGCCCGCGATACCATCGCCCGAGCCGACGCTGCTCGCCAGATTGCTCGTCACAATCTCACCATCTCTCCAGAAGCTCAAAAACGCCGCTACGACGCTCGCCACCGCGATGTGCACTGTCCTCCCGGATCTCTGGTGTTGCTCTGGCTTCCGTGCCATCGTGTGGGGTTGTGTCAAAAACTTCTGCCCCACTACACAGGTCCTTACCGTGTACTACGCGCAGTGACCGATGTGACCTAAGAGATTGCACCGCTCCACCCAGTCACCGACTGCTACACCCACTTCCGAAATCGTACATGTCACCCGTCTCAAGCCATATTACTCCACCTCCACACCGCACACCTAATACGCACCGGGACGTTGCCTTTTGCCGAGGGGGGTAGTATTACCGGGAAACTTGGGACCAAAGTGATGTGTTTATTGACAAAGACGACAACCGAGGAACGCGGGTACTACGAAGCGTTGAGAAAGAGGACGACGCTGACAGAGTGGACACTGCACGGCTACTGAAGTCTTAGCGTCGAGTTCAGCCCATCGCAGTGTCGTTACATTAAGTACATCCCCGTAACAATATAAATGTAAATGCCCCTAAATCTACAGACTGCAAGCCATATAAGTTGATTTAGCTGGCTATCGCCGCGAGATCGACCTAGAGGTGGCGCCACCGTCACTCCGGTAGTGTGGATCGGCAGCGTGCGCTCGCAGGAACGCACGCTGCGTAGGTCTGCTTCCGAGTTTACGGCGGGTTTGTTGGCGATGAAAACGTGTCTTCTGCAGAATCTCTGCAATATTGCAGAAGATATGCAAGGATTTCGCCAATGCAGCAGAAGAAAAGCGGATTTTAGGATAACAAAGGATGCAACCACCAGTCTTCTAGGTTTACTTTGAACGTCTCTTGCGCTGTATTGTGCTCACGCGCCTAATGCTTGGGCCTGCCTAATGACAGCTTTGTTTTTCTTATCGACTTTTAAACAGTTTGCGCGTGTCTCATGCGAGTGAGACCGGTGAATTTAGTGTCAAGCCCACGCAGATACAATGCTCGTGCTCTGACCTGCAGTAATTTAGATTGAATCGAGAAAGCCTGGTTAATTACATCGTACTTGACTCGAGGATAAAGCAGGTTAAATGTAGCATTGTAAGCGCACTTAATGGCGAGTCGCTTTAGACTAAGTGCACATCAACTCTGGCCCACACAACCACGCACAAGTATCCCCCAAAGATGAGATCACGCCGACACTATACAGGAAACCTCGCCGCACAAGAAAGCTGATTGTTCACGTGTACAGCACTGAGTGGATTGAATTTGCCGCGATGCTTTTTGCGGCCACTGTCATAGAATGTGATGTGTATTAATGCATGCGCCACTAACTGTAAATGATTTCCTGAAACCGAGGAAAGTATAAGGGATTTCTGATGTGTGTGATGTTAAAACATAACGGTAAATTAGTAGTGTAATTATTTTGCTTTGCAATGCCAATAAATATCCCCGTGTGAGAGAACTTTTACACACTTGACAGAATTTACAATATTCAGCGATTAATTTTCAGTAACGTTAAAGTTCAAGCTACGAATTACTCGCGAATACATCTTTATAAACTGCGCATGGGCACTGTCATGTTCTGGAAAGCAATTTTACAGGCTGGAAATTTCTTTATCACAAATATTTAGCAGTGACTAAATCTTATGCGAAGTAAAATATTAGGGTTGCTTCCAAAACAGATGCCGGATGTAAAACTATTCCGAAAGAAATGGAGGTTATCTTATTATGCGACTATAAAAATGTATTTATTTCCGAACTAATCACTGATATTTAAGCCCGCATGAAGCTGTTTTACTCCCCTTGTCAGAAATGACGAGTTTTGTCGGAAGCCAGCACTTTTTTTTTATTTTTATTTATTTTATTTCCAAATACTGCAGACAGCAGCGCTGCCCAAGCAGGAGAGGGGTTACATGTTCTGCAATAACAGTTCCGCAAACATATTTTCATTGGTGCATTCAACAATAAATTGAGGCAAACAGTTCCACTGATGTGTTGTGAGGGGAAAGTATGAATTCTGGTAAAGTTTGGTCCTGGCGAAATATGGGCTTACTACTTTGGAGTGGTTCAGTCTACTAGATCTCTGGGGTGCAGCAAAAATATAGACATCACGTGACAAATCAGACTTGTTGTTATACAGCATGTGAAAGAATTTCAGCTTAGAAACCTGACGGCGTACTTTAAGGGGTTCAAGCTTAAGCTGACTCAGCATGTTAGAGACCGAAGATGTTGAACGGTAATCAGAAAAAATAAATCTGGCTGAAAGACGCTGGATGCGCTCTAGTTTGATAATGTCTTTATTATACGAAAAGGGATTAAAATGATTATAATAGGCTACTCTGCGTGTATTATGTTATATTTAGGGTAACAATTAGGTGCAGAGAATATGTTTCCCAAACATTCGAGCATTTCTCTGAAGCAAAATGTGCTCACTAAAACTTTTACGGATGCACAGAAGACTTCAACAACAAAAAAAGGAAAGAAATGCATATTGGCCCGGGTCTAACGCATGAAAGACGCATCGGCTATGACGGATGATTGCAGAGGCTGGTTTTCGTGTCGTTTTTTTTTTCATTATTAACACCGCATTTACCACGTGGGATTGTTTATTGTGCAGTAAAATCCCACAGGAGAGGTTAACGCCTTTCGAAAGGGTTGTGATTGAATCCCCCGTTCTCCAAATCAGCAGTCGAGCGCCTTATCATTGAGACACCGCGACAGAGGTTTAAAAGCAAAAAAAAAGTACTCACACAACTCTATCGTGCATACAGACACCATAGTAGGCATAGAGTTGTCTGTTCAAACTGCATTCTGCTATATGAAGCAGTCTGCGGTGGCATATGTTTTAGCTGCGGTATTCCAAACAGAAACGGGAATATGAGATTTCTGAGCGTTTGCATTAACTTTTATTGACGGCAACGGCCTGTTTTGCTTTGACACGGCGGTAACGACATCACCACTTCGTTTGAGACATTGCATGTCAAAGGATCTCAAGCGCCGAAGACCGCGATGGATGATGTCCTTATCAGAGCATGACATGCTCGATACGGACAAGTATATATCTTTTTTTAATGAAGCATGGGGTTATAGACTGTTCATATTTATTTTGCAAGAGGCATATAGGTAAGCAAAAGCTCACAGGAACCGCGAAACAAACAAAAACGCTTCTGTACACGCCGCATGTGCATGCGTAAATCACTGCGGGCTGGCACGCGACGCGAAAACACATCCACACTGAGTAGGTTTCGCCGCTGAGCCGCAAGGAGGCGACTCTGCTCGATCTCGAGGCCAATAAAAAAGTGTATGCTCCTGAAGCTAAAAACTGGTGTCATACAGTTTTCTTTGCCTGTCTATGGAAATATCAATGCCTCTAAAGCTACAGACTGCAAGCCATACAAGCTGCTTTAACTGGCTATAGAAAAGTGTAGGCTCCTGAAGCTATAAACTAGTAGTCATACAGCCCTCTATGAAGGCGCAATATATAGTCGGTTCGAATCCCTTGTGCGACTTGTCCTCTAGCTTGACTAAGTGTTGTGCGCTGTACGGAACGAGAAACCATATGACATCTACCACAATGGTGCATAACAAATGGACTGCGTCAAAATCCGATATAACTGGTAGGAGCACTGTCGGCGCATGGAAGTCCGCCTGAGGTGACTACCTCCAACCCACGGTGGTTTTAGTCTTGGATGACTGCTGTCCAATTTTCAGTTGTTTAGGGATCGAGTTGATACCTCCAACCCACGGTGATTTTAGTCTTGGATGACTGCTGTCCAATTTTCAGTTGTTTAGGGATCGAGTTGATACCTACAACCCACGCTGGTTTTAGTCTTGGATGACTGCTGTCCAATTTTCAGTTGTTTAGGGATCGAGTTGATACCTCTAACCCACGGTGGTTTTAGTCTTGGATGACTGCTGTCTAATTTTCAGCTGTTTAGGGATCGAGTTGATACCTCCAACCCACGGTGTTTTAGTCTTGGATGACTGCTGTCCAATTTTCAGTTGTTTAGGGATCGAGTTGATACCTCCAACCCATGGTGGTTTTAGTCTTGGATGACTGCTGTCCAATTTTCAGTTGTTTAGGGATCGAGTTGATACCTCCAACCCACGGTGGTTTTAGTCTTGGATGACTGCTGTCCAATTTTCAGTTGTTTAGGGATCGAGTTGATACCTCCAACCCATGGTGGTTTTAGTCTTGGATGACTGCTGTCCAATTTTCAGTTGTTTAGGGATCGAGTTGATACCTCCAACCCATGGTGGTTCTAGTCTTGGATGACTGCTGTCCAATTTTCAGTTGTTTAGGGATCGAGTTGATACCTCCAACCCACGGTGGTTTTAGTCTTGGATGACTGCTGTCCAATTTTCAGTTGTTTAGGGATCGAGTTGATACCTCCAACCCACGGTGTTTTAGTCTTGGATGACTGCTGTCCAATTTTCAGTTGTTTAGGGATCGAGTTGATACCTCCAACCCATGGTAGTTTTAGTCTTGGATGACTGCTGTCCAATTTTCAGTTGTTTAGGGATCGAGTTGATACCTCCAACCCATGGTGGTTTTAGTCTTGGATGACTGCTGTTTAATTTTCAGTTGTTTAGGGATCGAGTTGATACCTCCAACCCATGGTGGTTTTAGTCTTGGATGACTGCTGTCCAATTTTCAGTTGTTTAGGGATCGAGTTGATACCTCCAACCCACGGTGGTTTTAGTCTTGGATGACTGCTGTCCAATTTTCAGTTGTTTAGGGATCGAGTTGATACCTCCAACCCATGGTGGTTTTAGTCTTGGATGACTGCTGTGCAATTTTCAGTTGTTTAGGGATCGAGTTGATACCTCCAACCCATGGTGGTTTTAGTCTTGGATGACTGCTGTCCAATTTTCAGTTGTTTAGGGATCGAGTTGATACCTCCAACCCACGGTGGTTTTAGTCTTGGATGACTGCTGTCCAATTTTCAGTTGTTTAGGGATCAAGTTGAAAATAAATGTCCGGAGATGTAGAGCATGACACACATCCACACGCGCGCGCGCACACACACACACACACACACACACACGCGCGCGCGCGCGCGCGCGCGAATGTTTTGTAGGCAAGCACAGAAAGTACTAAAGACTGCAATACATTTGCACACCATAATTAGTCCATAGCTACTAGACTTCTATAGCAGGCTATAGCTATTTGGGCCAAATGTCTATAGCCGACCATATATGTTCATACCATGGCCACAGAAATTGCTAAAGACTGCAGTACATAGGGAAGCATAAATCTATAGAGTAGGCTAAAGACGTCTATGGAACAGACTATAGCAAAACCTAAAGACTACCACAGGAACGGCTATAGATTCTTGGACCAAATATCAATTGCCGACCATACGAAGGATTTTCTATAGCTGACCTTAGAAAATTTTTGTATGGCGCACGCCTGTTCTGTGGTAAAGGCTACATCCGATAAACTAAACGTTTCATGAGCACCACGCTTCAGTAGGCGCATTGACGAGAGCAAGGCATGTTGCCGACTATTGTCGCCACTGCAGTGGTTACAAGCCTCGGTTCCACGAAACGACAATCTTGAAAACGTTCGCGTCTAATCTATGTACAGACGTGTACGAGGCCTACTGCATTAATAATTATATTGGCTCGTGCGTAACAAAAACCTCAGTCAACATGTCTGATAAAGGGTTTGCGTATCTGGATAGCACGATGACCCGTTCACGCCTACGCAACGATGTTACGAGATGATCATTTGTTAGGTTACAGGGGAATTGCAATGAATGCATAGAATGTGACGTACCGTACGTTGCAATGAAGTAGTTGAAATTCCGCGCTTTGTTCTGTTGCTTTCTTCCTCGTCCGTTGTCTTTTCGCGCGGTTTTAAGATAAATTCTAATCCTAGTCCCCAAGTAGCCCGACTCTATCTATTATACTCATTCCAAGATTTCCATTATAAAGAGTCGTCAACCATTTTTTTTGCAAACAAGGATGTTTTCTTCAAAGCGCCATTGTTTTCGAGGCGGCCGCAAACCGAAGCAGTCACAGAAACCGGGAGGTTGTATAGTTAGGGTTTGCATCAAATGCATTGTGGGATCGGAGGCATGGTACTCTGAAGAGAGCACGCTGGTTCGCACTAAGTTGACGTCCCCGTATCTCTGAGATAAGGCATCAAATACAACCACAACATTAAACTGTCAAACAAGTAGCGAAAATATCCGATCTTTTCACAATTATTCTAGTTGTATATCGCGCCTAAATAGATAAAAATTATTACAGACTGGTCTCAGTCCAACCGATTATAGGGCGTAGTCACGCGAAGTCACGAGGCTGGTACAACATCGCTTGATCTCATGTTGGTTTATTGGAGCCAGGAAAGCTCTAAATGAGTTTGGATGGCCAAGATATGTCATATACATGTAGGTTCATGAACAGTATGCGCAACAGACACAAAGAAATTGTTGAAAGAGTCTTACAGTCGTTTTCCTGATAACTTCTCGCCATCCATTATGAGTTCGAGTTCACTAATGCTTCTTGGTGGAATAAAAGTTGTTTCCATGCTTTATCACTTCGTTTTAGGACATCCTTGTTAAATAGACGAAGTAATCTCCACGTAACGAAGAAATGATGTCCCATTAGTTCTGGACGCCTTAAATATAAGGAATTAATATGCATTTCTACACCTAATGAAACAATTATAAAAGTCGTTTTTGTGTCTTATCATCTTTAAACATTCTTTGTTTATCCATGGCTTACGAGCTTTCCTAGGTTTTGTAGTGCTTCCATATGGGAAACATTCAATGTACACCAAATTTATGATGCTTATAGATAAATCGCATGCAGTATCAGGATCTCAAAGCTCGATCGTGAACAGGACTCCAGTCTATCCGCTCAATTCTAGACCGAAAGCGTGTCAAAATGCCTTCATTCACCAACTATCGCCGTTCTTGAGATGCCTTATTTGTCTTTGTACTGCCACAATCTATGAAAACAAAATATTGTTAGGTGCTCATTAATTTGTCAACAGACCATGCCAGACACGATTGATTCTCACGTAGGTTAGTGATGGAAGCATCTATTCAAGTTGAAGTCGATGTAGACAGGTGCATTGGGTCACTGATGGTATGAACGAAACCATTGCAGTCTAGCAGGTTTTTTAATTGGCGCTGCTGCGTTGAGGGTGTAGCGAAGTCTATGTTGACATCGGCACTAAGTACTACATAAAATTTGTCTTCCATCAGGCATCTGAAATAGATGTCAAGAAACAAGAAAAAGTTTGGGACGCAGCCACGTGAAGGTCTATACATCACAGGAAAAATGCTCTACACATTCTTTAGGGAAAATATATCAAAATCTTCACATGATTTGGTAGACAGGAAGAACTGAACGCCGCAAGGATTCCTTCGCAGCTATTATTACTCCACCGTCTTTTCGATTTATTTTTTTTTATTACATACTGCAGACCCTTGGGTCCAAGCAGAGGGGCATAGTAGAGTACAACAACAAAAGTAATAAGAAATTATACAATATTAATCGCAATGCATGGCCATCTATAAATTAGTGTTCCAATTTGATATTGTGCGAGGGAAAAAGGAAAACATAAACGTGTTAGTTCGAGCATAATAGGGCGTCAGTGAGTCAGGATGATGTCTCGTATAGCGTGTTGATGCAGGAGATATATAAGGGGACTGGTTTATTGCAAGCTTGTTATTTATCAGGAGAGAAAGGAATTCTAGCCTCACCTGTTTTCTGCGGGATTCAAGAGTGGGAATAGAATTTTCTATCATTGTTTGAGAGGGTGAGTCAAACCTAGCGAATTTATTAAATATAAACCGAACTGATTTTCTTTGTATTTTCTCAAGGTGCTTGATATCGGACTTAGTGTGAGGGTCCCATGCTATGCATGCATACTCTAGCTTAGGTCTAATGAAAGAGATGTAAGAGAGTAACTTTACGGAAGAGGGTGCATTTTTTAGTTTGTGTCTCAAGAAACAGAGTTTGCGGAAGGCAGAGGAGCAGATAGTGTTAATATGTAAGCTCCAGGACAGAGTAGAAGTTATTGTAACACCCAAGTATTTGTAGCTGTTAGTACTGCGCAGTGGTGAAGAACCAAGGGAGTAAGAGAAAACAAGCGGGGCTTTCTTACGAGCAACACGGAGGAATACTGATTTGTCAGCGTTTATCAACATCCCCCATTCACTGAACCAATTTAATATGTTGCTTAAATCATTTTGAAGGACAATGTGATGACGTGGAGTTGTTACATCTTTATACAAAATACAATCATCAGCAAACAGTCTGCTTTGAACACCCGGACTCACAACATTCACGATGTCATTAATATATATCAGGAATAACAGGGGACCCAGACCACTACCTTGGGGCACCCCCGACGTGACTGGAAGAATGGCCGAGCTGCATTCGCCAATTTGAACGTACTGCGTTCGTTTAGTGAGGTAAGCAATAATCCAGTGTACAAAAATGTCAGGTATGCCAATCATTCTTAGTTTAAATATTAATTTGTCGTGCGGCACCTTATCAAACGCTTTGGTGAAATCTAAAACTATTACATCTATTTGCCCATTATTGTCGAGGGATAACGCAAAATTATGAATTACGGATACCAGTTGTGTTACAGTCGAATAACCTTTCTGAAACCGTGCTGAAACTCTGTAAGCACATTGTTTTCAGCCAAGAATTCATTGATGCAATTTCCCACAATGTGCTCCAAGAGCTTGCAACATTGAGATGGTAAAGAGATGGGGCGATAATTTTGGAGTATTTTTTGATCTCCCTTTTTGAATACCGGAACAACTCGGGCACCCTCCAGTCAGCCGGGAGCTCCCCCGACGAAAGTGAAACAGAAAAAATTTTAACAAGAAATTTCGCGACATGTTCAGAATACCGCTTTAGGAAGATATTCGGTATTTCGTCAGGGCCACATGTAGTTTTGGATTTTAGATTTACCAGCATATTGACAATACCAGCATAAGAAACAAAACTGGCATCGAATTCACGCTTCTTGGAAAACCCGGTAATAACATTTGATACTGAAAAGACACTTTGAAAATATTCATTAATGTGTCTCGCTGTATCTATGTCACCAGTTATCAGTTTGTCATCCACTGTTATTTGCGGAATTGATTTCTTTTTCTCCTTCATAATCTTCCAGAATTTATCAGGATCATTTTTAATGAAGTTGGGCAGTGAAGTATTATAGTAATAATGTTTAGCTGCGTTCACCTTCTGTTCAAGCACATCCTGAGCTTCTTTTGTTTTATTCGGATTGATATGCTTTTTCTTTAACCTCTTTAACTTTCGTTTAGCATGAATCACATCGCGTGTCATCCAGGCTGTACGCTTGCTTATGAACTTTCTTTCTCTTAGTAGGTATGAATTTTCCTACGCAGTGAAGACACATACTTTTGAAAGTATTCCAAAGGGAACAGACACTGGCGCTGTGAAAATCGGGAAGACAATTTTCCATGTAATTTATGATAGAAACGTCATCAGCATGAGAATAATTTTTGTAAGAAAGCACTGAAGAATAGTTTTCCGCTATTTGCATAAGTGGAAGGGTGACGCTCACCATGCAGTGATCAGACAGTCCTTGTTCAATAGAAACGAAATATTCTGGGAAATCCCGGCTAACAAAAACCAAATCCAGAATTGAGCTGCATGTTCCCTGCACACATGTTGGTTCATGTACAGGGGGGGTCAAAAGTTCCCAGGCCGCAGGTTTTGCTTCTGGTCAGCATATTCTGACACGTGAGATCCCATTAGAGCTATAAATGATCTTAGAGGTTAGAATAATGCTTCTTCTACCCTCCATATGTATTTTGAGATTTGGAGCCGTCGTAGTTGCCTGACTATACTGCTCAGAAGCAGACCCTGTGGCCTGGCAACTTTTGACCACCCCTGTACCACCTGCGTTGGGTTGTAACGCAGCATAATGTTGAAAGTAAGACTAATGTTTTTGTTCTGCACATTCCCCGCATTAAGGCGCTCCCAATCAATATTTGGCAAATTAAAGTCTCCCATTAATACAATATTATTGTTCGCATGTCTGACCATTCCTTCTTCCAATTTCTGCAAATATTCAACAGGAGCATCGGGTGGCCTGTAGATACCATAAACAATAAAGTTGTGTCCCCGACAATTTATCTTGACACGCAAACATTCAAGGTCAGGGATATCTTCCAGCTGATAGGCAGATATGCTATTTTTGATAAGGATGGCTACACCGCCACCTCTGGTGCCTCTATCTTTTCGGAAAACAGTATAGCGTGAAGGAAATACATCGTAACCTATTTCTTCATTTAACCAAGTCTCCGTTAATACTGTAATATGAGGATCATGCTTCAGTAATAACATTTCTAATTCATCAGTTTTATTTCTCACACTGCGGGCATTGACATTTATGAGCCTGAGCTGCTTAAGAGGTCCTTCAGTGTCCCGTCAATCCTGTATGTTTGAGGAATCGCTAGACATGTCCGTTCCGGGAGAGGTTGTTAGGGACATTTGTACACGTTTGTTTAAACTTTCATCCCAATAAAAAGTGTTTTTACCAACTTTAAGCTTATCATGGATTAGTGAAGCTTTTATTTTAAGATCTCTTTCCCGTTTACAACTCTCCCAGAGAAGTTTTCGTTTTTTTAATGTGGATGGAGAATAATCATTCTGCACATAATATATTAGACCCCTTTAGTTTCTTGCAGTTTGCAAAAATCGCCTTCTTTTCGTTGTAATCTTGAAGGTGGATAATTATTGGTCGGTTTTCCTTGTTTTTTCCTAGCCTGTGTATTCGGCCAATTGACTCACACTTCACGCCCAGCTTGCCCTGAAATACCTCACTGACTACGTTTTCTTTTATCGTAGATTCTGTTTCATCATCCGACTCCTTAATTCCATATATAATCAGATTGGAACGCCTGCTATAGTCCTCCAAATTGGTTAGATTCTTTGTCTGAAAGGACATCACTTGTTCTAAAGATTTCAGCGTCGTTTCTACTTGACCAGCTTGGAACTCGGTTGTAGAGGACTGATGTAATTTAGTGTCTATTTCATTTATTGCACTTTGCAGGGTGGCAAGTACATCGTTAAGGCTGCATAGCTGTTTTAATTTCATTGACTTCATCAAGAATAGTTTTTTGGCCCTCAAGTATTTGTTCGTACAATTCCTTTTGCGTTGGTCCTGGATTTGTTTCTACATCGCCGCATAGAACTAACTTACACACGAGAAAACACTCGTAAGCAAGACTGGCACACTGCTGTGGGCACGGCAGGACCACAATGCAACGGTTGTCACTACGAACGCTGCTAAATGTCACAGAAGGACCAACCTGCACAACGAATAACAGTTGCCTGGTCAGCATCGTTGCAGTGCCGGGTCCACCGTGCCCACTGAGGCTGAAACAACAGAGGGTCTCTTTTATAGGTATGGCTACCCATGACGTCACGCGGCGCCGACCAAAAGGTGTCGCCAGAAGATCAGGGCCACGAGGAGCTGATACTGCAAAGTGTTCGATGGTTTGCACGAGTTCGCTCTTGTCGATGCTGATATGGTGATCTGCGCAGTTGAAGTTCGAAGTCGTTGATACTGCGGCGGTTCCCAGCAAAGCCTGCACAACGAAGAACAGTTGCCTGGTCAGCATCGTTGCAGTGCCGGGTCCACCGTGCCGGCGATTTAGCGTATATGAGTTATAGTTATAGCATGATAATTGAAGGCTTCATGATCGGTTTTTTTCCAGGTCTCAGTGAAAATGATTGTCAAACTCAAAATAATACAAGCTAAGAAATGCGAATATTTTGTCCTCTTTGCCGGGTAAAGTGTGTGCTAAGACGAGGAATGACGTTATTGTTTTTTTTTCGAAAACCTTGCTGATATCAACAGGCAAAAAACTGGAAAGCCATGGCTAATGAGATGCGGTTTATCAGCAGGTGTGCGATCCTTCAGATTATCTTTTACAGGTCATTGATGCAAGCGATCCAGACCACTGATGAAGTTTCATCTGAAAGGGGGTTTTAGTGTGTTTTGACAGGAATAATAGCCCTCTCGAAGTCGCAAGGCGAACCACACAAGAACACAGCCAGTCTAGGTCTCCACAAGTGAGCTCGAGCAGCGCAGCGGCACTTCGTCGTCGTTATCCTCGTCTTTGTGGTATTCTCGCCTACTTCATCCTTGTCTTCGTATATCCTCGTGTAGTTCACTACAATTTCCCCCGGAGCGAGGAGGAGCCATCCTGGCGGCCTATGGTGAGGGCAAGAGGAGCGGGTCGTAGTACGTTTTGAGGCGGCTTACGTGCACAGTTTCGCGGCCGCGATGACGCATGTCCGAAGAGGGAGTGAGTGGCTCCACGATGTAATTCACAGGGGAGGTTTGACGGATAATGCGGTAGGGGCCGTGATACTCGGTTCGAAATTTTGATGACAATCCCGGTGGGGTGCCGGGAACCCAAAGCCAAACAAGGGATCCTACAGGAAAATCGTGTGGCGTCTGATCTTTGTCGTGGTGATGCTTTTGGCGACCTTGAGATTCCGATGTAAAACACCGGGCCAACTGGCGACATTCCTCCGCATGTTTGGCAACGTCTGAAAGGAGAGTACACTCGGAGGAGTCGGGACGATATGGTAAAATAGTGTCCATCGTGGACGACGCCTCACGCCCATAAAGGAGGAAGAAAGGGCTAAATCCAGTAGTTGACTGTGTGGCGGTGTTGTAAGCGTATGTCACGAAAGGAAGAACAGCGTCCCAGTTAGTCTGATCGGCGGCAACGTACATCGTCAGCATATTTTCGAGAGTACGATTGAAGCGCTCAGTCAGCCCGTTAGTTTGAGGGTGGTAGGCCGTTGTGGTCCGATGTATGATGCGACATTCGGCCAGTAGAGCTTCGACGACGTTGGATAGGAAGACGCGTCCTCGGTCACTCAGCAGCTCTCGCGGTGCGCCGTGGCGAAGAACAAAATGATGTAGTAAGAACAGGGCAACTTCACGGGCAGTAGCGGCGGGTAAAGCGGCGGTCTCGGCATACCGGGTGAGGTGGTCGATGCCGACGATAATCCACCGGTTCCCAGAAACCGTGCAGGGAAGTGGCCCATACAGGTCAACGCCAACGCGGTCAAAAGGGCGTGCCGGGCATGGAAGTGGTTGTAAGGGACCAGAAGCACGAGGTGTGGACGACTTCCGGCGCTGACAGGCGATGCAGGAGCGGACGTATTTGCGAATATAACCGTACATGCAACGCCAATAGTAGCGTTGAGAGATTCTTTGAAACGTCTTGACTACACCAGGATGGGCACACTGAGGGTCGGCATGGAAAGAGGCGCACATTTCATGTCGTAAATGGCCGGGAATGACGAGAAGCCACCGTCGACTATCAGTCATATAATTGCGGCGGTAGAGAAGACCGTCTCGTAGGGCAAAGTGTGGTGCTTGACGGCGTAAAGCCCGAGAAGGTGCAGCAGCGTTAGGAGAAGTGGACACGATCTCGATAAGAGATGCGAGCCACGGGTCTTTGCGCTGCTCCGCAGGCATGTCAGCGATGGTTAGAGAGGAGAAAACGGAATCAGCCGCCGTGGACCAAGCAGGTTCGTTGGAGAGGGGAGAACGAGACAGTGCGTCGGCGTCCACGTGTTTACGGCCAGAGCGATATATAACGCGGATGTCAAATTCCTGTAGGCGGAGAGCCCATCGTGCGAGGCGGCCGGACGGGTCTTTAAGAGAGGACAGCCAACATAACGCGTGGTGGTCCGTGACGACGTCAAACTGGCGACCGTAAAGGTAGGGTCGGAATTTTGTTAATGCCCACACAATTGCCAAACACTCCTTTTCCGTAACTGAGTAGTTGCATTCAGCTTTCGAGAGGACACGACTCGCGTACGCGACGACGTATTCGTGAAAACCGTTTTTCCGTTGTGCCAAGACAGCTCCAAGGCCGACGCCACTCGCGTCAGTATGGACCTCGGTGGGTGCTGTCGGGTCGTAGTGGCGAAGGATTGGTGGCGAAGTCAAAAGACGGCGCAATGCGTTGAACGCTTCGTCGCACTCGACCGACCACGTAGTTAAGTCATTGTTTCCTCCGAGTAGTTTCGTCAGGGGTGCAATTATCGAAGCAAAATTCTGCACGAAGCGCCGAAAATAGGAGCATAGACCTATGAAGCTTCGAAGTTGATTGAGCGAAACCGGCTTAGGAAACTCCGCCACTGCGCGCAGCCTTAGAGACGATGTGACCCAAAATAGTCAACTCCCTGGCACCGAAGTGACACTTCTTGAGATTCAGTTGCAGGCCGGCGTCAGTAAGGCAAACCAAAACTTGCCGCAAGCGCTCTAGGTGCGTAGCGAAGTCGGTGGAAAAGACAACAATGTCGTCCAAGTAGCAGAGGCAGATGTGCCACTTGAACTTCAGGAAGATGTTATCCATCATCCTCTCGAATGTGGCGGGCGCATTGCACAGACCGAAGGCCATCACATTAAATTCATAGAGGCCATCCGGCGTCACAAATGCGGTCTTCTCTCTGTCACAGGCGGCCATTGGTACCTGCCAGTAACCTGAACTTAAATCAAGAGATGAAAAGTACTCGGCACCTTGGAGGCAATCAAGAGCGTCGTCTATACGCGGAAGGGGGTAATTGTCCTTGTGGGTAATTTTGTTGAGGCGCCGGTAGTCGATACAAAAGCGAAACGAGCCATCTTTCTTTTTCACTAGCACCACTGGTGAAGACCAGGGGCTTTGTGATGGTCGGATTACACCACGTTGTAGCATGTCCTCAACTTGCTCATTGATCACGCGACGCTCTGCCGCTGACACACGATAGGGCGCTGTCGAAAAGGCGAGTTAGAGCCGGTCTGAATGTGATGCGCGACTGTGGAAGTACGGCCGAGAGGTGTGTGGGCGGCGTCGAAGGCAAAGCGAAATGCCTGTAAAAGGGCCACAAGCTGAGTCCGGTAGGTGGAAGGAAGAGCGTCATCGATGGCGGTTCGATAGAAGTCGTCTGGCAACGAATCAGGCGTAGGATCGGACTGCAGAGCATCAATGTAGTTACTGCGGTAGGTCTCGGAGGCATCCAGGTCAGAGAGAAGGTGGGCTGGTTGAATAGAACCGGGAGATTCCCCACGTAGCAGAGTAATCGGGCGCGGAGACGGATTGTAGATGAGTAGCTTCGTGAAGCCACCGTGAACATCGAGAACAGCAGATGGCAGCGGCAGGTGCTTGCGGTTGATGAAGGATGCAGACGGCGTTAATAAAACACTAACGTCTGACACAGCAGGACACAAAAGAGGCACAAGGGCACAAGCCTCTGGTGCCACGTCGACATCTTCAGCGATGGTGAGCTTTTGAGGACACACTGAACGGTTGTCGTCGGGCAGTGCGTCGCACAGTGCAGAAAATTCTACTTCAGCTCGGGCGCAATCGATCACGGCGTTATGTTTAGACAAGAAGTCCCATCCGAGGATCACATCGTGGGAACAAGATGACAAAACTACGAATTCGACACTGTACAAAATACCTTCAATGACGACACGCGCTGTACATGCTGCTATAGGTGCAATCCTCTCTTCACTGGCAGTGCGGAGTGACAAACCGTTAAATGACGTCTTAACTTTTCGTAATCGTCGGCAGAGTTGCTCATGAATCACTGACACTGCAGCGCCCGTATCGACCAGCGCATATACGGACAGACCATCGATAGAAATCATTATAACGTTCGTAGGCGAAATATGAGGCCTTGAGCTTTTCGCAGAGTACGCAGTTCTTGCCTCAGGAACCGCGGAGTTTAGTTTCCCTCGTCAGCAGGTGGTGGTCGCCGGCGCATTGGTGACAGTGACCGGCGACGCGGAGAAGGAGAACGACGGGTTGTATACGAACGCTGTTCTGTGGCATACGCAGGCGGAGAGTGGGCAGAACGAAGCAGCGGTGGCGAGTAATCAGAAGACGCAGGCTCGGCCATGCGACGACGACATCGACGGGCCACATGTCCAGCGAAACCACAGTAGTAGCAAATAGGACGATTGTCCGAAGTACGCTAAGGGTTGTAATAGCGCGGAGTGGGAGGATTAAGCGGGGCCGTTTGAGGAAGCGGTGCAGGGCGTAGGACAGGCTGCATGGGTGGTGACGACTCAGGCGGTGGCCGCGCAGCCACAGCCGCGTAGGTCAAAGGGGCTGGAACAGCAGGTTGAGTATACTGGACTGGTGCTTCGACGTATGTCAAAGGAGCAACAGGAGCTTCAGGAAGCGTGGGGAGTGCTTCCGCAACTTATTGGCGGATGACTTGCTGCAACTTTGACACTAAAGGAGTGGGAGCGTCAGGACGTTGGCGAACGATGGATAGTTGACGGGCAACTTCTCGAACGAACTGCTTTATTTGTGGCAGCAAGGTGGACTGGTCTGCTTCAGGTGTTAAAGCTGCAAGCGGCGCCGGGTGTGAGAGCGAAGAGCGAGTGATGTTACGGCGCTTGCGTAATTCATCAAAGTTGTGGCATGCGTTGATAACGTCGACAACGGTGGCTGGATTTTTAGCCAGAAGCATCTGGAACGCGTCATCATCAATTCCTTGCATAATGTGATCGATCTTGGTGCTCTCTGACATGGAAGCGTCCACGCGCTTGCACAGGTCTACGACATCTTCAATATAGCTGGTAAAATTCTCACCAGGAAGCTGTGCACGACCACGCAGGCGTTGCTTAGCGCGCAATTTGCGCACTGCTGGCCGGCCGAAAATATCGGCAAAACTAGCCTTGAAAGTAGACCACGATGGGATATCGGCCTCGTGGTTGCGGAACCATAGGTTTCCAACGTCCGTTAGGTAGAAAATGACATTATTGAGTTTTTGGTTGTCGTCCCAGTGGTTGTGAATACTGACCGCTCATATGAGGCCAGCCAATCTTCCACGTCATGGTCGCCGGTTCCGCTGAAGATAGGAGGATCACGCTGGCGCAAAGCTCCAGCGCAGAACACGGCGGATGAGGGGCCGGTTGCACTAGGGGTGGTAGCGTCGGTCATTGCTTGTGTCGGGAGTGTACGGCTGCGGAGCTCCAGGGCGGCAGGAAATGCTCATTTCCACCAAGTGAAAGGGGGTTTTAGTGTGCTTTGACAGGGATAATAGCCCTCTCGAAGTTGCAAGGCGAACCACACAAGAACACAGCCAGTCTAGGCCTCCACAAGCGAGCTCGAGCAGCGCAGCGGCACTTCGTCGTCCTTATCCTCGTCTTTGTGGTATTCTCGCCTACTTTATCCTTGTCTTCGTATATCCCCGTGTAGTTCACTACACATCCTTGTTAGCAGTATTGTGCTCGTTCTTTGCTCACGAAAATTTCCACTGCTTCCCAACAGCTTCTTGAGAGTTCGGCACAAATGCTCGTTTATATTGCCGCAAACTGTTTGAAACTTTATTTGTTCCTTTTCGACAGCCGCTGGTATGCGGTGGTATCATTGTTATTTGGCGCGCTTATTAATTCTTTATCCGGTGTTTGTTCATGCTGGTTGTCGTGATGCGACGTGTTATCATTTTCTTTGTCGCGAACGATGCGCCGAGATCTGTCTCGAAGATTCCGGCCACTCATGTGTCTTTCTACAATAGTCCAGCTTGTGCTGGTAGCAGTTTGCGACGTTATCTAGATTGTTCTGAGCAGCCTTTAAATTGAGCGTTGACGAGTGCGACGGCACCAGTTGTCTTGGTGCAGCCCCGGGAGCCCCCATCTTCCAAGGACTTCCTAAGTGGAAGACTGGATGGACCTTTTCGAACGTGTGGCAGAATTCAACAGCTGGAACGACGAAGCAAAGGTAAGGCAAGTCTATTTTGGTCTTCAAGGATCGGCCCGTATATGGTTCGAAAATCACGAGGCAGCTTTGAAGGATTGGAAATCTTCAAGAAAGTGTTTTTTGACTGCCTTGGCAAGTGTCGTTAGGAAGGAAAGAGACAAGGTCATCCTTCAATCAAGACTTTCACTCCCAAACCAGCCCGTCCGGGCCTACATAGAGGAGATGAAGCGCCTTTTTAGCCGCGCTGACCCTAACATGACTGAAGGTGAGAGAGACATTTTTAATGCGAGGCGTTAAAGAGTCGCTTCTTCCTGCCGAAAACTGTGGACGAATTTGAAAGTGAAGCATCGACTATCGAGAAGACGTTGGACACCCAGATGCGCCACTACGAGCGACCACTCCAACCGGACTACTCAAGCCCATTCCAGAGCGCATCTGCAAGCGGAGAAACCCTTCGAGATCTCATCCGTGAGATCGTCTGAAATGAACTTCGTCGCTTACTGCTATCATTCCAACAACCCCAGGTCGCGACGCTCGCGGACGTCGTCCGTGATGAAGTCCAGCAGGCACTGGGCATTCCTCAAGCGACGGCTGCGACAGTTCCAGCACAACAGGCAACAGCAATGAACTACCCTGCTGCATTACGTCGCCCTGCGCCCCGACGTGATGACTTTCCAAGCCCTCGCCGCTACCGTCCTGTTCCTGAAAGCCGTCCCTTGGCCCCCACCCACCAAGCCTACCAACGACCTCCAAGCCCCAAGAAGTGCAACACCTGGAGGACTGCGAACGACATGCCATTATGCTTCCACTGCGGTGAGACCCGCCCCATTCTACGCCACTGCCCGTACCGACCAATCGGCCGCCGCGGATTTGCAGTAGACGCCCCACGACCCCGACCCGGTGAACGACCTCAAGAAATCGAGAACTACCTACGTAGCTTTGAGTTGGCGCCACAAACCCGTCGATTCAGGGCCCCATCGCCGTAGAGGGCCCGCTTTTCGTCGCCAGGCCGCACCTACAATGACAGTGTGCGAGGAAAGTCGCCAAGCCCTCGTAGGGGAAACTAAAGAGAGCAACCTTTGGATGTGAGGTTGCTATACTGCTAACTAATGAATATCCTTCGCCGCCGACGACGAGTAATGCGACGCCGCTATGACGCCCACGTTACTTTTGAAGACGCCCTCGACACGCCCAGACTGCAAGGTGACACCGCTGCTACGACCGACATCAATTAACATCCAACACGACACGACCAAACTTAAAGCTACCACTGCCGCCCAGCGAAGTGACGACGGTGTGCCCGGGCTGCGACCTCAGCAGGAGACGAAGCAGAGATCTAACACCGAAGCCAACGTGCAATACTAGGACGCGAACAAGCGACCCTGAGATTCTTGTCGACGGACGCACGGTTACCGCCCTAGTAGACACCGGTGCCGACTACTCTGTCGTCAGCGGAGCTTTCGCCGCCCAGCTCAAGGAAGGGACGACCACTTGGGACGGCCCGCTAATCCGCACCGCTGGTGGTAACTGTATTCCCTTACAAAAAAGCTTAATGAGTTTCTGATTAAATGTTAATTATATTTTTCATCATGCACATTAACATTTCTATACACTTTCTTGATGCATGTTTGATGAGTTTCACAAGAAAGTTGGCCACCGTGCTTCTGGTTGGTACCTAATGGGTGCATTTCTTGTGTGTTGTTCATGAGTGTTGACCAATGAGCGCCTGATGGTTTTCACTTCTGGATAAAAAGTAAAAGCTAAAACGTAGCGAAGCACCTCAACTACACTTAAAAAGCTAAAAAATTAAAACTAAGCGAAAAAAAAACTGCACCTCAGGAGCGATTCGAACTTGGTACCCCTTACTCCGTAGCTTTCTACGCTAACCACTCGGCCACGCGTGGAACTGGTAACGTTGGTAACGTATTTGCTTCTTATGTCTGGACTGCATTCATAAGATTGGGGCTTAATGTTTCAAAGCATGTTTCGGAGTGTACAGGCCATTGCGGCTGCTCTAACAATTACAACTTCTTGACCATTAGAACTTGCATCTAATGTTCTGGATACCTATGCGCACTATTTTGTCCACTGGAGTCATTTTAACATGTCGAGTTTGGCATCGCTGGCAAATTTATCAGCGCTGGCTCTTCGGTGGTTGCTACCTTGGGCGTAATTTTCGCTGAACACGGAGCTGTAGCACGAACCTTTAAGGAAAAAAAGTGCCACCAAGCTTCAATACCGGCAAGCGCAGCAGCGCCAACACTATTTTACTGGTAACTAAATCTTATTTGTATCTAAACATTTCGGGAAGCGATGCGATGACTGAGGGCTCGGCTAATCTATACGCAGAGCAAGAAGGAGCTCGAAAGCTTAAGAAACACGCAAAATATCATGCATTATAAAGAAGGCATTGCTTCTCGTGCCCTGGTCGCGCACATGCTCCCAGGACTGTCCAGTTCCGAGGCAACGCACGGCTCGGGTTACATCCGCGCGTCGTCGTCGGCGCAGGCAGGGTACCCCTGCTGGTCTTTCCGAAGCGGCCTGCTCGCAGGTGCAAGGAGGCATTGGAAATGGAGCGGCCGTGCGTCTGTTTGCTTGGAGGCGGTGTGGGAGTGCGTCGGTTCGCGTACGCAACAATATCCTTGCCCGTAACACCCTAAAGCATATTGTCCAAACATAGCACCCCTTTGCTTCGCAAGAAGCGATTTGCAATGGCACAAACACCCAAGACTCAGGGTGTAAGCATGTTTTGAATGAAACAAATGTCCGAAAAGTTGTTTTTGTTTTTACAGTGCATGCTAAACAGAAATGAAAACATAGTAAAGTATATACATCCACTTAGTGATGTATACTTTCTGTCATTTGAGAAAGTCAATGTATTTCCACATTAGCTCCTACACAAAAATACTGTGTTTTCCAAGCACAAAACTTCTTGCGTATTCTCAAATGAAAGTCGGTTGCGGATCTCATTTTAAAACACATAAAAGTTGTTTCTTAGGCAACATCCTACACAATGCTAAACAGAAATGCAAACATAGGGCTCTGAAAGTGTGCAGTTAATAAGGAAAGAATATATATTCACTTAGTGATGTATACTTTTCCTCATTTGAGAAAGTCAATGTATTTCCATATTAGCTCCTACCCAAAAATACTGTTGCGTTTTCCAAGCACAAAACTTCTTGTGTGATCTCAAAGGAAAGTCTGTTGCGGATCTGATGTTAAAACACATCTAATCTTGAATCTCCTTTGAGCAGTTGATGACTCATGAAAAACACATTACGTGCGTAACAGAAATTCAATATCTATTTTTGTAAGGGTTACGCCATCGGGGTCATGCACCGCGAGGATTACAGTAAATCTACGTACCTACCCTACCAGCTTCGACGTCCTAGAGGACTGTTCCCACGATGTGATTCTGGGCATGGATTTTCTGAACAAACATTGAGCGATCATCGACCTCCGATCCAAACAAATCAAGTTCTCAGCCGACATAGCTATAGCTACTACGAGAACTTTGGCGCGTCACGTCGCTCTCAACGCCCTCAACGGAGAAGTGACCCCACCGCCCCAATCAAGCATCATCGTCCCTGTGGTTACAGCAGAAGTCGAAATCATGGGAGGGTTGTCGAAGGAAACACTCAGTTGTTACTCGGTAAAGAACTTGGACTTGCACTCTGACTCGGACTCGGACAAGGACTTGGACGATAAAGGACTTGCAGGGGGGGGGGGGAGTTACTAGATGAGTTTGCAGAACGCAATAACTTAAGAATCATGAATACCTTCTTCAGCAAACGGAAGAACAAGGAAATGGACATGGAAAAGTCCTAACGGGGAGACTTAAAATGAAATTGACTTCATAATGTGTTCAATCTCCTCCATCATGCAAGATGTAGAGGTAATCGGTAAAGTGCGATGCAGTGACCAGAGGATGGTGAGGTCCCGAATTAGCCTAAATCTGATGAAGGAACGTAACAAATTAGTAAGAAAGAAACCCATCAACGAATTAGGAGTGAGGGGGAGGGCAGAAGAGTTCAGGATCTTGCTACAGAATAGATATTCAGCTCTAAACAAGAATGGCGACATTACCCTAGAAGCAATGAACAATAATTTCAGAGATATTACTGAATGCGCGGTAGAAGTAGGCGGTAGGATAGTTAGAGAGGATACCGGTAAGCTGTCTAAGGAGACAAAAGATTTGATTAAGAAACGCCAGAGTATGAAAGCTTCCAATCCAACAGGCCAGATTGAATTGGCCGAGATATCAAAACTAATCAATAATGGCAAGGTGGCCGATATAAGGAAGTATAACATGGACAAAATTGAGCATGCTGTAAAGAACGGGGGAAGCCTTAAAGCGGTAAAGAAGAAATTGGGGATAGACAATAACCAGATGTATGCGATAAGGGACAAGGAGGGCAACGTCTTCACGAATATGGACAAGATAGTCAAAGTAGCCGAGGAGGTCTATACAGATCTCTACAGTAGCCAAAGTAGTCAGGACCGTAAGGTGATTGACGGTAGGGAAAAACAGATGTTCCACCAGTTACGAAGGACGAGGTCAAGAAAGCATTAGAAACTATGAGAAGGGGGAAATCGGCTGGAGAGGATCAGATAACTACAGATTTGCTGAAGGACGGAGGGGATATCTTGTTAGAAAAGCTAGCCACCCTGTATACGCAGTGCCTGGTGTCATCGACGGTACCGGAACCACGGAAGAATGCAAACATTGTCCTCATTCATAAGAAAGAGGACTCTAAGGACCTTAAAAATTACAGACCAATCAGCTTACACTCTGTTACGTATAAGGTATTTACTAAGGTAATCGCTAATAGAATCAGGACAACCTTAGACTGCAATCAAGCATAGGATCAAGCAGGTTTTCGGAAACGGTACTCTACTATCGATCATATCCATAGCATCAATCAGGTGATAGAAAAATGCTCGGACTATAACCAGCCCTTATACATAGCATTCATTGCTTACGAAAAAGCATTTGACTCAGTTAAAACCTCGGCGGTGATGCAGGCACTGCGAAATCAGGGAGTAGACGAGCCGTACGTGAAAGTGCTGGAAGATATATATAGTGGCTGCACAGCAACCATAGTTCTGCATAAAGAAAGTAACAAAATTCAAATAAAGAAAGGTGTTAGGCGAGGACACCCGATCTCCCCAGTATTATTCACAGCTTGCTTAGAGGAAGAATTCAGAGACTTGGAATGGGAACAGTTAGGGATAAGGGTAGATGGAGAATACCTCAGTAACCTGCGATTTGCTGATGACATTTCCTTGCTAAGCAACTCGGGGGATGAACTGCAAATAATGATTGGTGACCTAGATAGGAAAAGTAGAAAGGTAGGCTTGAAAATCAATATGCAGAAGACTAAGGTAATGTTCAACAGCCTCGGAAAGAACAGCAGTTCACATTAGGTAGCGAAGTACTGGAAGCAGTAGGCGAATATGTCTACTTTGGACAGGTAGTAACCGTAGATCCGGACCATGAAAAGGAAATAAGAAGAATAAGATTGGGATGGAGCGCATTTGGCAAGCACTCACAGTTTATAACTAGCAGCTTGCCGGTATCGATAAAGAGGAAAGTATATAAGAGTTGCATCTTATCTGTGCTCACCTATGGGGCTGAAACGTGGAGGCTAACCAAGAGAGTTCTACTTAAGTTGAGGACAACCCAGAGGGGTATGGAACGAAAAATGGTAGGGGTAACATTAAGAGATAGGAAGCGTGCAGAGTGAGACAGAGAAACAACTCAGGTTACCGACATAGTAGTGGAAATTAAGAAGAAATGGGCATGAGCAGGACATGTAGTGCGAAGAGAGGATAACCGATGGTCGCTTAGGGTAACAAACTGGATTCCAAGGGAAGGAAAGCGTAGCAGGGGGCGGCAGAAAGTTAGGTGGGCGGATGAGGTTAAGAAGTTCGAAGGGGTCAAATGGATGCAGCTAGCACAGTACCGGGTTAAGTGGAGAAATATGGGAGAGGCCTTCGCCCTGCAGTGGGTATAGTCAGGCTGATGATGATGATGATGAAAGGACTTGGCATCGCAAGAGGCATCGTCTGTTTCCGTCATGGACAAGCTGATGTGCTCGTCTAAGAACTTCACCGACGAATTCCAGCACCTGAACAAGGGCATGACGATTGCTTTCCTTGATGAACTAGTGGAAACCCAAAAAGTCTTCGCCCTCCCCAGCCAACTTGAAGATGATGCACCCAACCGAGCGAAGCAGCCCAATTTCGACATTAACCCAGCGCTCCAACGAGACAGACAAGACCGGATTCGCACTCTTCTTGAAAACTACAGCGAGTGCTTTCCTTCAGCCTCGAAGGTGCGGCAAACTCTATTAGCAAAGCATCGCATCATCACGGACGAAAACACTCGACCGCTACGTGAAAGCCCCCACCGTGTATCGCCACGAGAACGCTAGGCCATACGCGATCAGGTTGAACAAATGGTGCGTGATGACGTAATCCAGCCATCGAACAGCCTTTGGGCGGCACCAGTCGTCTTGGTGAAGAAGACGGCACACTTTGATTCTGCGTTGATTAAAGCCGCTTGAATAGCATGACTAAGAAGGATGTCTACCCACATCCCCGAATCGACGACACTCTCGACAGGCTTTGCAATGCGAGGTACTTCTCATCGATGGACCTGAAGGGTGGATATTGGCAAATTGAGGTCGACGAAAGAGATCGCGAGGCGACCGCATTCATCACACCGGACGGCCTTTTCGAGTTCAAGGTGATGCCATTTGGCCTCTGCTCCGCACCAGCGACTTTTCAACGAGCAATGGACACTGTGCTGGGGGGCTTAAGTGACAGATTTGCCTGATATACTTGGAAGATGTCTTTGTCTTCTCTTCAGAGTTTGAAGACCACCTGAAACGGCTGCAGACAGTGTTGGATGCCATCAAAGCATCGGGACTAACGTTAAAACCAGAGAAGTGCCACTTCGACTACGAGGAACTGCGGTTCCTAGGGCTCATTGTTAGCAAGGATGGTGTGCGGCCAGACCCGGAGAAAACAGCTGCAATCGCACACTTTCCAAAACCTGGTGACAAGAAAGCCGTGCGCAGGTTCCTTAGGCTGTGCGCTTATTTTCGACGATTTGTTAGAAATGTTTCGCGCATCGCCGAACCGTTGGCGCAGTTTACAAAGGCTGACGTACCTAGTCAATGGGAAGTGCCGCAAGGAGAAGCCCTCGACGAACTTAAGCGCCACCTGCAGTCTGCTCCTGTCCTTGGCCACTTAGGTTAAAGCGCCGAGACCGAAATTCACACTGACGCAAGCAGTTTGGGCCTAGGAGCCGTTGTCGTTCAGAAGAGTGCCGCACTGGAGAAAGTAATTGCCTACGCTAGCAGATCCCTCATTAAAGCCGAAGTCATTTACTCGACGACCGAGGAGGAGTGCCTCGCGATCATCTGGACTATTTCTAAGTTCCGTCCATACCTATACGGTCGACCACTCAAGGTGGTAAGCGACCACCACGCGCTCTGCTGGCTGGCTATTTTGACGGACCCCTCCGGCCGCCTTGCCTGATGGAGCCTAAGACTTCAAGAATTTGACGTTACAGTAGTCTATAAGTCGGGCCGCAAACATTTAGACACCGACTGCTTATCCCGCGCTTCCGTCGATGTTCCTCTGAAGGACGATGACTACGATGCCTTTTTGGGACCAGTAAGCGCCGGCAGCTTTGCACAGCAACAGCGATCAGATCCTCAGCTGAAACACCTAGCAGATAACTTGGAAGGCAAGACCGCTTCTCCTCCTTCTGTGTTTAGGCGTCAGTTGTCATCGTTCGCCTTAAGCAATGACGTCATCGTAAAGAAGAACTTCGCTTGTTGTCGTGCCTAAAAACCTCGCACAGGAAATTCTTCATGCGTTTCACGATGAGCCAACAGCAGGGCACTTCGGTTTTGAGCGCACGTTGCATCGAATCCAGGGGAAGTACTACTGATCGCGACTGCCTGCCGACGTTGCCCATTACGTAAAAACATGCCGTGAGTGCCAGCGACGCAAGACGCCGCCGATAAGGCCAGCTGGGCTACTGAACCCGATATCGCCCCCAACCCTGCCCTTTCAACAAATTAGGATGGATCGTCTCGGCCCCTTTCCATCTTCCTCTGCGGGTAACATGTGGATCATCGTGGCCATCGACTACCTTATCCTATATGCCGAAGCAAAGCACTACCAAATGGTACTGCGGTAGAAGTCGCAAAGTTTTTTGTCGAACCGATTCTCTTGCAACACGGCGCCCCAGAAGTCCTCATCACGGACAGAGGAACGGCATTTGCGGCAAGCTGACGCAAGCCATCCCAGAATACAGTCATAC
Organism: Amblyomma maculatum; assembly: GCF_055883805.1. Classification (NCBI taxonomy): domain Eukaryota; kingdom Metazoa; phylum Arthropoda; class Arachnida; order Ixodida; family Ixodidae; genus Amblyomma; species Amblyomma maculatum. The sequence continues at coordinate 20,163,481 of NC_139348.1, read as the reverse complement.
AAGTCACCGACGAACTACTGCGTACCATCCCCAGACAAATGAACTTACGGAGCGTCTCAACAAAACTATTGCGGATATGATTGCAATGTACGTCGATGCCAAGCACAAGACTTGGGACGCCATTCTACCTTACGTCATCGTCGCTTATGTTACCGCCTTCCAGGAGATAACCAGGTCGACCCCGTTCAGCCTTGTGTACGGCAGGGAGCCCACGACGACGCTTTACGCAATGCTGCCACACGTAACCGATGAGGATAACCTGGACGTCGCCGCCTACTTTCAACGTGCACAGGAAGCCCGAAGACGCCCAAATGCGCATTAAAGATCAGCAATGAATAGACGCCCGACGTTACAACTTATGACGACGCGCTGTTGACTAAAGCCGGGAGATGAAGTGTGGGTTTGGACTCTGATTCGCCGCCGCGGACTGAGCGAAAAGCTTTTACGCCGATACTTCGGCCCCTATAAGGTGCTTCGCCGACTCGGACAATTGAACTACGAGGTCGTTCCCGACGGCGCGGCAGCATCGCAGCGGCGCAGAGTGCATCCCGAAATCGTGCATGTTGTACGCCATAAGCCATATTATGCACGCTAAAGACTATCCATATTTGCTTTGCAATGTTTATATTAATTCATGTCTGTTTATTTTGAAACACCCAGGCGATGTTTTATAAGGGGGGGGGGGGGGGGGGGGGGAGTATGCCGCGAACTGTCTAAATCTTTATTTGTTCTTGTTCGACAGCCGCTGGCATGTGGCCTTATCATTGTTATCCTGGCGCGCTTATCTATTCTGTATCCCGTGCTTGTTCATGTTAGTTGTCACGATACGACGCGTTATCATTTTCTTTGTCGCGAACAATGCGCCGAGATCTGTCTCGAAGATTCCGGCAATTCGTGTGCCTTTCTACAATGTTCCAGCTTGTGCTGGTAGCATGTTTTGACGTAATCTAGATTGTTCTGAGCAGCCTTTAAATTGAGCGTTGACGAGTGCGACGGGCATTCTTTGTTCGACGATCGACGAGCACGTTTGTTGCTATCGCCGCCGCCGAGGTGCTTAGTTATTTTGAGGGCGCATGTCAGCCCAATAAAGAGTTCATTTCAGTATCATCACGCCTGTGTCTTCTTTTGGGGTCTACGGCCTCGTCACCACTACGTGACAATATACACATTACTTCTAATTTCTTCAGTGGCCAAGATTGCTTGTTGTGATTCTGTTGTCTGGCTTTTTCAAGGAACGCATCGCGTTTTGAGCGCTTCTGGAGCTGTAGTACTTGTTCTTGTAAAAAGAAATCTTAGGGGGCACATGGTGGCACACTACTATGTCTTCAGGTGTCACGGGCACTTTAAAAACTTCGCTGATCTTCTCTATGACTTCTGGAAGGTTTTCCGTCTCAGCTTCTGGCAATCCAGGGATTTCAACATTTGTGCTTCTGTAATATTCGTCTATCATCATCATCATCATCATCATCATCATCATCATCATCAGCAGCAGCAGCAGCAGCAGCAGCAGCAGCAGCAGCAGCAGCAGCAGCAGCAGCAGCAGCAGCAGCAGCAGCAGCAGCAGCAGCAGCAGCAGCAGCAGCAGCAGCAGCAGCAGCAGCAGCAGCAGCAGCAGCAGCAGCAGCAGCAGCAGCAGCAGCAGCAGCAGCAGCAGCAGCAGCAGCAGCAGCAGCAGCAGCAGCAGCAGCAGCAGCAGCAGCAGCAGCAGCAGCAGCAGCAGCAGCAGCAGCAGCAGCAGCAGCAGCAGCAGCAGCAGCAGCAGCAGCAGCAGCAGCAGCAGCAGCAGCAGCAGCAGCAGCAGCAGCAGCAGCAGCAGCAGCAGCAGCAGCAGCAGCAGCAGCAGCAGCAGCAGCAGCAGCAGCAGCAGCAGCAGCAGCAGCAGCAGCAGCAGCAGCAGCAGCAGCAGCAGCAGCAGCAGCAGCAGCAGCAGCAGCAGCAGCAGCAGCAGCAGCAGCAGCAGCAGCAGCAGCAGCAGCAGCAGCAGCAGCAGCAGCAGCAGCAGCAGCAGCAGCAGCAGCAGCAGCAGCAGCAGCAGCAGCAGCAGCAGCAGCAGCAGCAGCAGCAGCAGCAGCAGCAGCAGCAGCAGCAGCAGCAGCAGCAGCAGCAGCAGCAGCAGCAGCAGCAGCAGCAGCAGCAGCAGCAGCAGCAGCAGCAGCAGCAGCAGCAGCAGCAGCAGCAGCAGCAGCAGCAGCAGCAGCAGCAGCAGCAGCAGCAGCAGCAGCAGCAGCAGCAGCAGCAGCAGCAGCAGCAGCAGCAGCAGCAGCAGCAGCAGCAGCAGCAGCAGCAGCAGCAGCAGCAGCAGCAGCAGCAGCAGCAGCAGCAGCAGCAGCAGCAGCAGCAGCAGCAGCAGCAGCAGCAGCAGCAGCAGCAGCAGCAGCAGCAGCAGCAGCAGCAGCAGCAGCAGCAGCAGCAGCAGCAGCAGCAGCAGCAGCAGCAGCAGCAGCAGCAGCAGCAGCAGCAGCAGCAGCAGCAGCAGCAGCAGCAGCAGCAGCAGCAGCAGCAGCAGCAGCAGCAGCAGCAGCAGCAGCAGCAGCAGCAGCAGCAGCAGCAGCAGCAGCAGCAGCAGCAGCAGCAGCAGCAGCAGCAGCAGCAGCAGCAGCAGCAGCAGCAGCAGCAGCAGCAGCAGCAGCAGCAGCAGCAGCAGCAGCAGCAGCAGCAGCAGCAGCAGCAGCAGCAGCAGCAGCAGCAGCAGCAGCAGCAGCAGCAGCAGCAGCAGCAGCAGCAGCAGCAGCAGCAGCAGCAGCAGCAGCAGCAGCAGCAGCAGCAGCAGCAGCAGCAGCAGCAGCAGCAGCAGCAGCAGCAGCAGCAGCAGCAGCAGCAGCAGCAGCAGCAGCAGCAGCAGCAGCAGCAGCAGCAGCAGCAGCAGCAGCAGCAGCAGCAGCAGCAGCAGCAGCAGCAGCAGCAGCAGCAGCAGCAGCAGCAGCAGCAGCAGCAGCAGCAGCAGCAGCAGCAGCAGCAGCAGCAGCAGCAGCAGCAGCAGCAGCAGCAGCAGCAGCAGCAGCAGCAGCAGCAGCAGCAGCAGCAGCAGCAGCAGCAGCAGCAGCAGCAGCAGCAGCAGCAGCAGCAGCAGCAGCAGCAGCAGCAGCAGCAGCAGCAGCAGCAGCAGCAGCAGCAGCAGCAGCAGCAGCAGCAGCAGCAGCAGCAGCAGCAGCAGCAGCAGCAGCAGCAGCAGCAGCAGCAGCAGCAGCAGCAGCAGCCTGATTATACCCACTGCAGGGCGAAGGCCTCTCCCATATTTCCCCCTTTTCATAGTTTCTAGTCAAGAAAGCACTAGAAACTATGAAAAGGGGGAAATCAGCTGGAGAGGATCAGATAACTACAGATTTGCTGAAGGACGGGGGGGATATCGTGCTAGAAAAACTGGCCACCCTGTATACGCAGTGCCTGGTGTCATCGACGGTACCGGAACCATGGAAGAATGCAAACATTATCCTCATTCACAAGAAAGGGGACTCTAAGGACCTTAAAAATTACAGACCAATCAGCTTACTGTCTGTTACGTATAAGGTATTTACTAAGGTAATCGCTAATAGAATCAGGACAACCTTAGACTGCAATCACGCAAAGAATCAAGCAGGGTTTCGGAAACAGTACTCTACTATCGATCATATCCATACCATCAATCAGGTGATAGAAAAATGCTCGGAATACAACCAGACCTTATACATAGCATTCATTGATTACGAAAAAGCATTTGACTCAGTTGAAACCTCGGCGGTGATGCAGGCATTGCGAAATCAGGGGGTAGACGAGCCGTACGTGAAAGTGCTGGAAGATATATATAGTGGCTGCACAGCAACCATAGTTCTGCATAAAGAAAGTAACAAAATTCCCATAAAGAAAGGTGTTAGGCAAGGAGACACAATCTCCCCAGCACTATTCACAGCTTGTTTAGAGGAAGTATTCAGAGAGTTGGAATGGGAGCAGTTAGGGATAAGGGTAGATGGAGAATACCTCAGTAATCTGCGATTTGCTGATGACATTGCCTTGCTAAGCAACTCGGGGGATGGACTGCAAATAATGATTGATGACCTAGACAGAAAAAGTAGAAAGGTAGGCTTGAAAATCAATATCCAGAAGACTAAGGTAATGTTCAACAGCCTCGGGAAGGAACAGCAGTTTACATTAGGTAGCGAAATACTCGAAGTAGTAGGCGAATATGTCTACTTAGGACAGGTAGTAACCGCAGATCCGGACCATGAAAAGGAAATAACAAGAAGAATAAGATTGGGATGGAGCGCATTTGGCAAGCACTCGCAGATTATGACTAGCAGCTTACCGGTATCGCTCAAGAGGAAAGTATACAACAGTTGCATCTTGCCTGTACTCACCTATGGGGCTGAAAACGTGGAGGCTAACCAAGAAGGTTCTACTTAAGATGAGGACAACCAAGAGGGCTATGGAACGAAAAATGGTAGGGGTAACATTAAGAGATAGAAAGCGTGCAGAGCGGGTCAGAGAAATAACTCAAGTTACCGACATTCTAGTGGAAATTAAGAAAAAGAAATGGACATGGGCAGGACATGTAGTGCGAAGAGAGGATAACCGATGGTCGCTGAGGGTAACAAACTGGATTCCAAGGGAAGGAAAGCGTAGCAGGGGGCGGCAGAAAGTTAGGTATGCGGATGAGATTAAGAAGTTCGCAGGGGTCAAGCGGATGCAGCTAGCACAGAACCGGGTTAATATTCGTCTAAGCTGTTGATAATTAGTTAAAAGTCAGAGACCTGTATCTTTAGCGCATCGCGATGAGCTCTCAAAGCGGCGTTCTCAAAATTTAAGGATTTATGTTCCTCCTCAAACGCAGCCCACTCAAGGACCATGTCGTCATATTGTTTGCTACAGTAGTCAATTTTTTGCGAAACTTTTCGCAACTTCTTCCTCAATTCGCGATCAAGGACACTTTGCAAGGCTGCTATCTCCTTTGCAAATTCTTTTATTAGGTTTTTAGGCAATATTTCAAGTTCATTCGGCATGTTGTAGCAGCAGGCGACGAAAAATGAAAAGAAGCAGGATACACCCTTGGAGGCACCAACGTAAACACGCGTTGAACTTTGTTGTAATGAACAGAAGCATCAGCAGCAGTGTCTCAGGAATTGAGAAGGGCGGCTGCAAACCCTGAGTACCTGGGTTCGAACCTGATCATTTTGAATCCATTCCGATAATTTTTTTTCTGTTTGGAACCACTATACGAGGTCATGGTCAATCACAGGTCAGCCACAGACACCTGCACACTGTGTTGGCAGGCGAAACTGAATGATCTTTCGGGGATACTCCCGCGTTGGAGCCGCAGCAACGTACTTAAACTGAATTTCGCGTGCATGACCACGCTATTTTCACTTCACGAAAGAGCTTAGCCAATCAAGGCGACAGCTCTGATTGGCTAATCTAAGATTATTGATCCCTGATGGTGAGTGTAGGAGTACGTTTGAGCTGAAAGCAGTAAAACTTAGCCGCAGTCGTCTGTCGCTTAGACCGCTGAAAATGCCACGCAACATCACGAGGAATTTGCGACAAGCCTCTGGATGGTAACGTTCCTTGTGTCATTTCAACAAATGGAGCTGGGTTGGCTCACGCACGCCTGGTATTGCTTAGTCAAAGCCTCCAAGAGCAACTGACGCATGAAAACCTTACAACTGATTCGATGACGGTTAGCGTTTCTCGCTTAGGCTCTTAGGTATGGTGATGCAGCAAGCAGAGTAAAATTGTACGTAAGTGGTGCGTCGCACCCAGCGTGAGTTACTATTGACCCATGTTGCAGATTAGAGCAGGAATCTACAGTCGCAACTAAGTGGATGACAAAATTGCTTTGGAATACTGATCGCGCGCGGAAGAACTCAGCACCATGTTGAGGCATTAACATTCAGGGGGACAGCGGTGGACTAAAGGCAGGTAGAGATGGTCTGTGCCTGCCCTGCTTCTTCCATAACACGCAGTTAAATACTTAAATTATTCCCTGCATGTAGGAAAATTGCCTTATTCGCATGGTCGTTCCTCGCTTGCGACGTAATGATGAAAATGTGCAACTTATCATTTTTACCTTTTTATTTTCAGTGGCGAGAATGAACCTTATATTTTCATCGCTGTGAGCCATACCTCCTACCGGAACTTCTTCCAGCCTGTGCATCAGTGGGACCCACGTAGCAACGTTGCCTATACTCCACCAGGCTGCTTCATTGTTCCGCCGACCATCAACAACTTTCCGCCTTCAGTGAAAGATTATAACGTTACATTCGTAAGTCTTTTTGAAAACATTGCTTATAAATATTACTGCCGGTCGTGTTGGCTTTTTTGCCTATTTATGAGAAAACTGTATTCGCAAATAACGTCTACTTACTGCATGGTATTCCCCTACATCGAGATTTCGAATGCAAGAAAGGCTGATGCGTCGTTAAGAAATGAAATAATTTACACGCAAGTGTGATTCAAAACAGAGCGATGTATATTGTCACCGTCAAACAGCCAGAAAGTTATAAGCTGGGTTTATTCACAGTGACACGGCACTGGGACGTGGCAAGGCTTGCCGGAGCTCGAGACAGGAATACGAAGAACGCCGGGGACACTAGCGTGGCTAAGGCCAGCTAAAAAGTCGGTAATCCAGTCCAGCCGCATGACGGCGCCACAAGAGTGATTAGGAATGCGGCATTACTCCCCCTCTTTAAAAGGCGCCGTCCTCGGCGCTACCCGTTGGCGATCCGAGCAACAAGGAACATCGCTGGTGTCGGGTGGCTGGGGCGAACGGTCATGATAGGGCTTTATTTGTGCAACGTGAACCACTTCGGACGTTGGTCGTCGAGAGGAGCGGACAGTTTCCTGGGGAAGAACTTCATGGTTCACTTCGCTTTTCAGACCGCACGCAGCTTTTCAGACCGCCCTCTTGCACGGATTGGGCTCCAGACCCAAACTCGTTCTCCGGCTTGTAACTCGCATTTCTGTGGCGTAGGTTATACCGGTGAGCATATATTTCTTGCTGGCGCCAGATACGCTGTCGAGCAAGTTGTCGGGCAGCCTCGGCATGCTGAACGAATTCATCTCTACCCATGACTGCAGGATTAACAGTATCAGGAAGCCCCATTGCGTCCAGCATAGTCATTGCTTCGGGGCCGCGGACTAAACGAAACGGAGTGAAGTGCGTCGTTCACTGCGGCGCAGTAATATATGCGAAGGTGACATAGGGAATTATTTCGTCCCAATTTCGATGGTCCTCGTCGACATACATTGAAATCATATCGGCGATTGTCTTAATAAGCCGTTCGGTGAGTCTGTTTCTTTGCGGGTGATAAGCGGTTGTTCTTCGGCGGTTTGTGCCACTGAATCACATAGCTTCCTGCGTAAGCGCCGAGGTGAAAGCCGTTCCCCTGTCAGTTATAATGACTGCGGGTGCACCGTGACGAAGTACAATGCTCTGCATAAAAAAGGTCGCAATTTCAGCAGCGGTTCCGCGGGGAAGACCTTTCGTTTCACTGTATCGGCTGAGATAGTCGGTGGCGACCACAATGTACCGATTACCGAGTGAGGCCTGCGGAAACGGGCCGAGTAAATCCATGCCGACTTCTTGGAACGGGACTTGGGGCGGATTAATAGGTTGTAGCAGTTCGACCAGCTTAGTCGGCGGCGTCTTTTGACGTTGGCACTCCCGGCACGTTTTGACGTAGCGCTTGACCACCGCATTGAGCTTAGGCTAATAATACTTCTGGCGTATGCGTGCCAACGTTCGGGAAAACCCCAGGTGACTAGTAGAAGGGTCGTCTGGGACGCCTGCAGGACTTCGTCACGAAAAAGCTTAGGTACGACGAGAAGGTAATTAGCTTGACCCGTAATTAGACCCGTATTCATCTTGTGCAGGATCCCGTCGCGTAAACAGAACGATGACAATCTGCGCTAGAAGATTTGGGGCGAGTCGGATTATTTCCTTCTAGATAGAGACGATCTTCAACTACGCATCGTAGTTGAAGATCGTCTCTTTGTTGTTGAGGCAAAGCGTCCGCGGAAATAGCGCCAAGAAAAAGAGAATCGTCTTATAACTCAGTGCTGTTATGCTGAAGAGGCGCGCGGGACAAACATTCTGCATCACTGTGCTTCTTGCCTGATTTATAAATGATGGTCACACCAAATTCTTGAAGTCGAAGGCTCTAGCGTGCTAGCCGCCCTAAAGGATATTTCAGGCTCGCCAACCAACAGAGTGAGTGGTGATCGCTCACTAATCGGAAAGGTCGGTCATACAAGTTGGGGCGAAATTTTGTCGCCTCCGCACAGTAGCAAGACACTTCTTTTCGGTAGTGGAGTAGTTCATCTCTGACCGGTATAAGATGCTGCTTGCATACCCGATTACGCTTTCCACACCATCCTGCCGTTGTACAAGGACCGCTCCTAGGCCGGCGTTCTGTGTGCAGTTCTGTGTCGGCTTGCTCGTCAGAGTGACCAAGTATAGGCGCCTTTTGTAGAAGACTTCGTAGCGTCTCAAAGGACCGTCGCTGCTCTTGACCCCAGCACAACAGTTCGTTCTCTTTTGTGAGGCGAGTTAGGGGCTCAGCTATCAGTTCTTCACAAAACGCGGATAGTAGGCACAAAGATCCCGAAAACGGCACACGCTTCGCTTGTCGGTTGGAATGGGGAAAGCAGCAACGGCTGGTGTCTTATAGGGGTCTGGGCTAACGCCCTTTGCACTCACAATGTGGCTCAGAAACTTCAGCTGTTCGAAAGCGAAATGACACTTTTCTGGCTTAGGGGACAGACCGGCTGAACGAATGGCTTCGAAAACGGCGCGCAGGCGCCTCAGGTGTTCCTCGAAAGTGTCAGAAAAAATAACGGCATCCAGGTACACTAGGCAAGACTGCCATTTCAGGTCAGAAAGCACAGTGTCCTTCATCCGCTGGAAGGTCGCAGGAGCCGAGCATAGGCCGAAAGGGAGCACCCTGAATTCGTACAAACCGTACGGGGTAATAAAGGCGGCCTTCTCCCGGTCGCGTCCGTCCACCTTCTCTGCCAATAACCACTGCGCAAATCTAGGTATGAGAAATATTTGGCGTGGCGCAGACAGTCTAGGGAGTCATCAATGCGCTGTAGAGGAAAAAAGTTTTTTTTGGTAACCTTCTTTAGACGGCGGTATTCAACGCAGAACCATAAGGTCCCATCTGTCTTCACCACTAGCACAACAGGCGACGCCCAAGGGCTCGTCGATGGCTGGATCACGTCGTCTTGGAGTATTTCCTGGACTTGCCGGAAAACTGCATCCCTCTCCTCTGGAGAGACCCGATAAGGCGACTGTCGTAATGATCTCTGGTTGTCGTCGACTATAATTCGACGCTTTGTGAGCTGTGCTTGTCTAACCCTGGAGGTCGTTGCAAAACAGTCCCGGAAAGAGTAGATAATGGGCTCTAGGCAGCGATTTTGATTAGGCAGGAGGTCTGGGTTGACGTCGTTTTTAACTGGAGCAGTCAACGTTTCTAACGAGTTTGTGCTTTCGGACAACGCGTACTGCCCTGCGCATTCCGGGATTTCTTCCAAATACGCAATCGTTGTTTTGCTCGCCAAACGTTGTGGTTCGCAACAGAAGTTCGTCACCAGAAGCTCGGTTCGCCTGTCCTTCATTTCAATAAATCCTCGAGCTACACAGACTTGTCGACCCAGAAGCAGCGACATGTTGGCTTCGGCGATGCCACGAGTTCCGGGGCTGCTGTCACACACTACAGTCACAAACGTGCTGGATCTTGACGGTATCACAAAGTGATCGTCACAGACTAGGTATGTGTTGCTGGGGTTCGGCGTCAAAAGTGCGGTGGGCGGCAAACGACATGATTAGGTCCTTAAACTCGATGACAGCGCCATACTCGCGGAGAAAATCCAAAATGAGTATCAGGCCTTTGGAGCACTCGGAGAGCGCAGCGAAGCAGCCGGGGAAATTTACGCCTCGGATCTGGATTCGTGAGGTACAGGTACAAATCGGTGTCACCACATGGCCGCCAGCTGTCCGGATCTGCGGCCCAGTCCAAGGCATCAAAACCTTTCTGAGGGTCGCGGCTAGCCCGCTGCTCAATACCGAAAAATCAGCGCCAGTGCCCACGAGTGCATTCACGTTACGGTTGTCAGCGGTTACTGTTATTTCGGCGGAAACCAATTTTTCGCAGCTCGTCGGTAGGCTCGTCGGGTCCAGTCGCCGTCACGGGCACGTCGCGGTAAATCGTCGGGTGGAGGCTCTTGACTCTGTACAGCTGCGGAGGCCCTACCCCCGGAGGACGCCGTCTTTAGTTTTCCCGCCGTGAGGACGTGCCTCTGAACTGGCCGAAGGTCGACGGGCGGTTGGGAGAAGAGAACCTCCTTGGAGACGGGGATCGGGACTGGCGTCGTTGTGCAGTCGGGGGCTGCACTTTAGCGGCCAAGTAGTGCTCGATCTCCTGCAGTCGCTCACCGTAGCGCGGTCAAGGTGCCTCGGGTGAAAAACCCGTGAGGCCCACCTGGCGGTAGGGGCAGTCGCACCGAACGTGGCCGGGCTCGCCGCAGTGGTAGCCCAATGGCCGATTGTTTCGCGTTCGCCACAGGTATTCTTTACGGAGGACGGGCCTAATTCCTGCTGTGGGACGGGCACAGCTGGGACTTTGGACTGCACAGGAGGTAAAGTAGCAACAGGAGGAATAGCTTGTGGCACAGGAGCAGGTTTTCGTAGTACCTCGCTGTAAGTAATTATGTAGGGCTTCAGTTGCGGGGCTACTGGAGGTGGCTGCACCACTTGCCGGATTTCATCCCAGACCACGTCCGCTACTTCAGCGACGCCTACATGGGGAGCTTAGAAGCGTAGTTTCTGGAGCTCTTCACGCACAATGTTCCGAACGAACTCTCGAAGTTTCTCAGCGGGCAGCGACGTAGGCGTACAGTGATGGGCGGTTGCTACAGAAGCAAGTCATCCGTACTGAGCGCTGAGCTCTTGTAAGGAGCGCTTCATACCCGTTGCCTCTTTTGTAAATTCCGCCACAGTTGGCGGAGGGTTTCGGACAAGTCCGGCAAACAACTACTCCTTTACACCCCGCATTAGGTGGCGTATCTCCTTGGCCTTGGGCATAGCTGGAACAGCCCTATTGAATAGTCGCGTCATGTCTTCAATACACATAGCAACACTTTCATTTGGCTGCTGCAATCTTGAGTGCAGGGCGAGCTCGGCTATCTCTTTGCTGTCGTCGGTACAAAATGTCGCCAACAACACTCGCCGAAAAGCTTCCCAGGTGGTAAAAAAAGCTTCGTGATTCTGGTTACACGATTTGGACGAATCCATCAATGCGAAGTAGACGCTGTGGCTTGCCCTCACCGTCCCACTGGTTGAAGCCCGCCACACGGTCAAACCTGGCCAACCATTCTTCAACGTTCTCGAACCTATCGCCATGAAACAAAGGTGGTGTCCGAGGTGTGTGTAGGACAAGCGGCGGCACCGCTCCAGCCGTCTGAGGAAGTAGACGTCAAGGCTCTAGGAGGTGTTCGCACGCCGCAGACATCAGGCTGTTGGCATCGCAGACGACGACTTGCCTTATGGACAGGTGTGTCTGCACGCACTCCGAACTGGCTTCAAAGGTACCTTCGAAGTCAGCGTACACGGGACGATGCCCTCACCGTCCCACTGAGCGAAGCCCGCTACAAGGTCAAAACCTGGTGGCCCCACCAAATTTCACTGTCAAACAGCCAGAAGGTTAGAAACTGGGTTTATTCACAGTGACACGGCACTGGGAAGTGGCAAGGCTTGCCGGAGCTCGAAAGAGGAAGACGAAGAACGCCGGGGTCCTTAGCGTAGCTAATGCCAGCTAAAACGTTGGTAATCCAGTCCGGCTGCATGACGGTGCCACAAGAGTGATTAGGAATGCGGCAATATGGTCTCACAGAAGCTAACCGAATGCAGGCCCATAGTGCGATCACCATACTCGGGACAACTAGTAAGCATTGGCAAGCCACATTTCAGACATTTATGCGCTGCACAAGAGGTGCGGCAGAGAAAGCATACGTATGCGATAGCTGTTTTGTAAATTATAAGCTCATGGCAGGGTGAAAATAATACCTTGATGTTGGCTATATAAGACCAGAATTGAAAGATTGTGAAAAACCTCTGGAGTTGGCACACATTGTTCTCAGCGCGTACATTCGAAATGCGCATAACTGTGAACACAAAAGCGATGCCATTATGTTCGGTCGTGGCACATGTATGGCAGCAATTTTGCGTGAGGCTCTGTAGGTATCGAAAAAGACGCGAGGTATTTTCTACTAATTAAAGCTACGCCATTGGGTTACTGTTGAGCAGGTGTGAACCGTATAAGACCAAAGTTTCGAGGCACAGCAAGAAATGATTGCCAGACTATCTTTCACAGGAAACTGACCCTAAATCAAAGATCAATTGTTATTCAGCCTCATTCCACATACTGCGCGAATAAATTATCATTCCTCTTATAACCAATGCCCAGTAGAGACGACCGAACAAGACATAGGCGACGCCAAAAGTACGCAAAATAATTCTGGCTATTGCTTGTGAAATCCTATGTAGCATATTCTGCACCGGCACTCTAGCGCATTGATTTCTTGGTTGGCTCTGGTCTCTAATTGCCTCCATTTGCCTATCTAACAACCTTTTGTCTCCAATTATATAAGTTAGTTTGTCAGTAGATGTTCATGTTTAACCAACTGCGCTAGAGGTCGAAGACGGAAGAAAGAAGGCACACATGACGGCGCTGAAGGTTTAGTGCCGTCGTGCATGTGTCCCTTAAAGAAGAGCACAGGTTTCGCCTAGTTGGTGATAATTCATGTTTAAGTAACAGCGCTAGAGTACGAGGACAGAAGCAAGCAGACACACGACGCCGCTGAACTTATATCTGGGAACTTCGTCCTCTAGGCCAGTTGCCTAAACATGAATGATCACCAACTAGCCGAGACCTTCGTTCTCCTAGCACTAGACCACATTATTTTTAGTGTTCAACTGTTGCATTCATTTCAGAGGGGCCTTATCTGTCAGAACGCTTCCTGACTTTCAAACATCATAGTGCACTTTCAAGACCAGCTGACCAATAGGCAGAGCTTACAAAATTGCTGGTAAATTTCTTGAGTCCAGTATAGAGGCCGCCATTCATTATCAACATCATCATCAGCCGGACTTTCCCCCTGCAGGGCGACGGCCTCTCCCTTAGTGCTCCAATTAACCCGGTCCTGTGCTAGCTGCTTCCACTTGACTCCTGCGAACCTCTTAACCGTATTCATTCACCTAAATTTCTGCCGCCCCCTGCTACGCTTTCTTTCCTTTGGAATCCAATTTCTCACCCTAAGCGACCATCGGTCGTCCTCCCTATGCTTTATATGCCCGACCTATGCCCATTTATTATTCTCTATTGCCACTAGAATGTTAATAACTCGAGTTATTTCTCTTACCTACTCTGCGCGCTTCCTTTCTCTTAACATTACAGCAATTATTTTGTCGTCCCATAGGCATCTGCGTTGTCCTCAACTTAAATAAAACCCTTTTTGTTGGCCTCCATGTTTCAGCCCCATAAATTAGTACAGCTGAGATGCAACTGTTGTACGCTTTCCTCTTGTGCGATACCGGTAAGCAGATAGTCCAGCGTCTGTCCGTGTCTACCTGCCTGTTCTTGTGTACGCGTCTTTTTGTTTCCGCTGGCACCTCTGTTATTAAGTTCGGTAAGCTGCTGGTCATATTTTTTGAGTACTTCCAAAATTCGCTCCATCCCAATCATATCCTTCTTGTTATTTCCCTTTCACGGTACTAATCTGCGGTTACTACATGTCCTAAGTAGACATATTCGCCTACCACTTCCAGTTCATCGCTACCTATTGCGAACAGCAGTCCACAATATGCTTTCCCAAGGCTGTTGAACATTGCCTTAGTCTTCTTTATATTGATTTTCAAGTATATCTTTCTGCTGTTCATATCTAGGTCATCAAGCATCCTTTGCAGTTCATCCCATCATTGACTTAGCAAGGCGATAGCATCTTATGATCGCAGAATACAGAGGTAATCTTCAGCGATCCTTATCTCTAACTGCTGCCATTCCATGTCTCTGAATGCTTCCACTAAGCAAGCGGTGCATAGTAATGGGGAGATCGTGTCTCTTTGCGAAACACATTTCTTTATGAGAATTTTGTTACTTTCCTTATGCAGAACTACGGTTGCTGTGCAGCGACTATAGATATCTTGCAGTACTTTCACATACGGATCGTTGATGCCCTGATTTCTCAATGCTTTATGACTGCCGAGGTTACTAGTGAGCCATGTGCAGAACACCTTATATGTAACTGATAGTAAGCTGATTGATAGGTAATTCTTCACATCCTTAGCGTCCCCGTTCTTAATAAATAAGATAATGCTATAGAGTTCTACCATGACTCCGGTGCCGTCGATGACTCCAAGCATTGCGTGTACAGGGCGGCAAGTTTTTCTAGCACAATATCTCCCCGTCCTTGAACAAATTTGTATTTACCTATTTACCGACGTAGGCGTACAGTGATGGGTGGTTGCTACAGAAGCAAGTCGTCCGTATTGCGCGCTCCGCTCTTTTAAGTAGCGCTCCATACCCGTTGCCTCATTTGTAAATTCCGCCACAGTTCCAGCTGCTCTCACCTTTTTCGTACTGTCTAAAGGTTTCTTAACCTCGTGCTTCGTCACTGGCGGGTCATCTGAATGCTCTTCACTACTGCCTATCATTATTGTCCCGACTAATTAGGCTACTATATACATCTTTATAGAACTATCCTGATGACATTGCCCGTCTTGTCGCTTAGCGTATACATCTAATTTTTCCTATGTCCAATTTTTTACCCCTTTAAGGCTTCCCACATTCTTTAGAAGATTTGCTATTTCTCTATTTACCCTATGTTATACTTCTTAATGTTGGCTACTTTAATGTTATTGAGTAGCTATGGTATCTCTGCCAGTTTTATCCTGTCTGTTGGGTTTAAAGCTTTCAGACCTTGGCGTTTCTTAATTAAATCTTTCGTCTCCTTAAATAGTTTATCGGTATCATCTCTCACTATCCTACTGCACACTTCTACCGCTCAATTAGTAATATTTATGAAAATATTGAGCGTTGCTTCTACGCTAAGGTAGTCATCCTCGGTTAAAACAGAAATCAATTCTGTAGCGAGACTGAATTCTTCTGCCCTCCCCCTGAGAATTTATTCGTTGATTGACTTCTCTCTTAGTAATCTGTACACTTTCCTCTTCAAATCTAGACTAATTCGAGACCTTACCATCCTTTGGTCACTGCGTCGCACCTTTCTGATTATCTCTACATCCTGTAAAATGCTGCAGTTACAATGCAGTATGAAGTCAATTTCATTTTTCGTTTACCTTTAGGGCTTTTCCACGTCCACTTCCGATTTATCCGTTTGCTGTAGAATTTATTCATGATTTGTAAGCTATCGCGCTCTGCAAACTCAGCTAGTATCTCCCCTCTGCTATTCCTAGTGTCAATGCCATAGTCACCCATTCCCTGTTCTTCAGGCTGCTTTTCCCTGCCTTATCATTAAAGTCACCCATTCGCAAAGTATAATGAGTCTTTATTTTTTCACATTGCCAATAAAACACCTTCGTAGAAGCTTTCGACTGCCTAATCATCATAACCACATGTAAAGCCGTAGGCCTGTACAAGCCAGTTTATACCGCTGATTAGGCTTCATAACGAGGCCCGCAGACTATCATTAATGCTATATAATTCATCTATGGAACCACAGATACCCTTATTAAGAAAAAACCCTATCGCTAGTTCTCGTCTCTACTGTAAACCAGGATAACATATTGATACGGTGCTGTCCTTGTCTTCTCTCTGCGCTGATCGCGAGCACGTGCCTCCTAGAGGCGAAGAAATCGAAGTTCTCCTGTTGAAGCAGGCCTGCTAGTTTTCTGCCGCTCCGTGCACTTTAGACTTCTCTGACTCCTGAGTCCTGCGGTGACCTCTGACCATAATTTGCACCATGACATCTGGTGGAGTTGCTAGGTAAACGCAACCCATGCTCCGAACACCTCCAACCAGCCGAGACTCCAGCCCTCAGGGACCTCCTACCATCGAGATTACGCCTACCCATCAGAGTAGCTGACGGCTTCGAAGTCTTGATCCCGAATTCGCGCCTCTGCAATTTTCTCGTACTGCGATGCCGCCACCATCTTCTTCAGCACTACCTTCACGACAACCCAACCACTGCACCCTCCGTGTTGCAGCAGCCGCGGGAGATACCCACCTTCCAAGCCTTTCCCGGTTACGACCGGGAAGACTGGCTGGATACATTTGAGCGAGTAGCCCAGTACAATCGCGGGGGCGACGACCAGAAACTGCATCATGTATTTTTTTTCGCTGGACAGTGACGCTCGCATATGATTTGAAAGTCATGAGAATACTATCACAACGTGAAGTTCCTTCAATGACCAGTTCCTGCAAGCTTTCACCACCGTTCTTCTCGAAGAACGCGCCGAGCTGCTCCTACAGACGAAAGTTCTGCTCCCTAACGAGAGCATCCCTAACCTGAATATGCAATCCGCCTTTTTTCACAAAATATGGCACCCTCTGGAAATAGTTGAAAATACACCTGCTACTGGTTTAAACGTCCTTTGAGATGCAGACATGTGTAAATGGTGATTTGTGTTCTTGACAGCTACCGTCATCTGCGGCGTGCGCTTTTCACGAATATGAAGTGGCCATGGCCCCTGAGATCAGCTGCGGCTGCGCCGATCGCGTGCGCAGCAGGGGCTGGTAGTTTATTTTCAACCTCGAGAGAGGCGCGCATGTGCATAGCGGCCTTGTGAATCGCAACGCGAAAATTTTGTATCTGGTGGGCAATTGCGCGGCAGTGGGATTCGAATCACGGTCTTGAACGCGAGGTGGATGTTCTACCTATACGCCACCCTGCCGCTTTTTCAACTTATGGAATAAGGAGTCGTGCGCACTACTTCTTACGCCCCTTACCTAACTGAAATGTGCCCGATATTACCCATGTAGCTGGTTTCCGAAATCACGCTTTCTATTGTCTAACAACTGGTCATGAAACTATAAGCCTTGGACGTTGCTGGCCGATTACCCAAACCAGGCTTATTCTACACAAATGCTTTATTTCCCTTTTACGGCACCCTACTGTGGACCTTAGGAGCAGAACGAGTGTTAACACGGAAGCGAAGCTAAACTACACCAAATTGTACACAATACGGAGCCCCTGCGGGGACCGTATGGGCAAGTTGGGATCAACTTGGGGCAACCACAATACCCATGAGGGCGCCCAATTTTAGGATCAAGCGGGTAAGCTCAAATTGGGCTTGTTCCTGCTTTTTACATTTGGGCATCATATAGGTGTGGCAAGGGTTATCTGAGTACATATTCCCACATCGGTCCTCAATGGTACCTCTTGGGGAACATTAAGCTAATGGAAAACAAAGTTGGATTTTATGTATAAAACGCCTGGGCTGACCTGAAAGGGCTGCCCAGTCAAAAGTCAAATAAGTACCAAATGGCCCTCTGAGGGGCTAAAAATGGGCATGCCGCACGTTACCTATGTGGGACCCTTCAGGGCTACTCGAGGGAAGGTCATATGGAACTGTGGGCTTCATGCAGTAAACTCCTGGGCCGCCTCAAATAGGGCTGCCGACCTAAGACCTCGATAGTAACCGAACCGAATGGCCTGTGGCGGGGTCGGAAAGTGCTCATATCCACTTCTGCCCACAACTGTCTCTTGTGAGACACTTTAGGGCAGATGCGATGGGCTGAACGCACCATTAAAAAACCGAATAAGTCCCGCATCGGTCGCGGCCTGGCTGAAAAGTGTCCATGGCCCTACGTGGCCCAGAACGGCCTTTTTGGGGGTACTTGCGGGAGAATACAACTTATATTCGTATTCCATGGGGTCAAAAACAGATGGCCACAATTGGGGCTGTCCATGGAAGACAGCAGATACCAAATCGGCTGTAGGCGGGCTTACCACTCCGAAACTTCTCCATCCTATCTGTAAGGATGCCATTTTATCATGGAATTCATATAATAGGTGCCGCGAATTGCCTCTTTCGGAAGTTTCACTTACCTGTTCTAAGCACATTCATGCCATCACTAAAGACCATCGCTTTACTCTGGCAACAATGGTAGTTATGCAGTATTGGCCAAACATATACAGCAGTAACTGTGCCGCTTTAACAGCACTTAGTGAAGTATTCCCGAATCTTCAGTGCGCCATTATTTGACAAAGCCGCGAAATATATTGTTACGTGTATGCCACCGAAAAGGATGACGAAAGAAAATAGAGTGAGAGACGACGAAGCTGAAGAAACCGTTGGGGCTTGCCTGAACACCTGCTGTGTTCTGCTCTGCTGTGCTGTAAACACTTGCTCATCATCTGCTGTGGTTTCCTGGGCTAGCCTTCTGCCCCGTATCATCTTGGTGGAGGTGCGGGGTAGAAGGCTAGCGAGTGCAGCGCCCGGGAGTGACGCTGCATTACCTACCCGGGCTGTCAACTCGGAAATGACCCTCGCACCCAGACGTAACCTCATTGACATTTTTGTTGACGGAGTCTCAGTTTCTGCTCTTATTGACACTGGCGCCCACATTTCCGGCCTCAGTGCCTCACTCCGTCAACGCCTCAACAAAGTCCTCACACCCGCTCCCTCATCTACCGTTCGTGTTGCTGATGACAACACAGCTACTGTGGTTTTTAAGTGTACTGCGAGAATTACCATTGCCGACCGCCATATCCCTGTGCTATTTACAGTCCTCACCAGTTTTCCTCACGACGTTATATTAGGACTCGACTTTTTAACTGCACATTCCGTGCTCATTGACTGTTCGTCTGAACTGCTTCATCTGGACCTGCCACTCTGTCCTGACAAACAGGCCTCTGATACTTCAGCGCTCCGTCTCCGCTCCTCTACATTTACTCGTCTGCCACCAGAAGCTGTAGTGTATGTGGTCATGCCGCCTTTCCCCTTCGTTCCTGATGGCGACTACGTTGTTTGCCCCATAACCGACGTGACACTGGAGCGTAGGATCGCTTTCCTTGATTGTATCAGACTGCAGCTTATCAGCTCGGAAGCAAAGCAACTTGTCACTTTCCTCCTCCCAATCCCTTTCCCTCCTTTCCCTCCTTTCGTTCCGTGGTCTTGATAATGGCCCTGATGGCAGCACCTTGCTGCCATCAGAGCCTGTGTCTTTTAGAAGCCTGACACATGGTGTCAGATGGACCGAAGCCGCGCCAGAATGGATGTTGTCAAGCCTCCAGAACCGCTGCACCTGGCAGGAAACTTACGAAGAAGCTGGCAAATGTTCAAGCAAAAACTGGAGCTTTTCTTCACGGCAACGCCTACCACGCCACCCAGGACGGAAGCCGCCAAGGCCGCAATCCTTCTCAGTGTCGCTGGGGAAAATGCTCTCGACGTCTATAACAACTTCTCCTTTGCAGAAGGTGAGAGTAGTGAAGACTACCAGACCGTACTGCGAAAGTTTGAATAATACTTTACTGATGAGGGGAAGGAGGTTTAGAAAGACACGTTTTTTGCCTTCGCATGCAGGATGAGGGAGAGTCATTTGAGCAGTTTCTGTGGCATTTAAAGAAGCAGGCGAAGCTGTGTATTTTTGGCGTGCTGGAAGAATCCATGATACGAGATCAGATTGTTTTCGGTACCAACGATCCGAAGATGAGAGAAAAAATGCTGCGAGAAAAAGGCCTATCGTTACAGAAGGCAGAGCAAATGTGTAAAGCGGCCGCGGTGTCAGCGCGGCAGAATGCCGTCTGGTCAAAAGATACCCTGCAGGTAGACTACACCCACAAATCTGAGCAGAAGCGGAAAGCTTTTCGTTGTCGGCAATGCAACAAAATGCATGCAGAGAGGGATTGCCCGGCGTATGGAAAAACATGCTATGCCTGCAAGAAGCCAAACCACTTTGCCGTATGCTGCAAGCGTCGCCCGAGCCGACAGATAGATCAGGTTCAAGAAGATAAGGCAGAGGACGGGTACGACATTTTAGATACCGGTGTTTGTGGCATCGATAAAGGGGCCGGTGGAGAATGGACGGTTAGCGGAAACATACGTGGCCACGAAATCAGGTTCAAGGTGGACACAGGTTCGCAAGCGAACATAATTCCTGCGACTCATAGCCTGAGTCGCTTTGGGACGTTAAACCCCACAAACCAACCAACCATAATTCCTGCGACTGTTTACCGCCGTCTAAAAAAAAAGAACTCCGAACCTCCAACAAAGTACTGCTGTGCTGAAAGCTTACAACGGCAGTGCCATTAAGCATGTCGCACACGACACAGAAGTTCTTTTTCTGAACGGTGTGGCGCAGGCGGTGACGTTCTTCGTGGTGAAGAAAGGCCGTCAGGCCATATTAGGACTGCAGGCATGTCGGCAGTTTGGGTTAATTCCAAAAGCTGTGGATTCGGTGAAGTGGACTGAGCAAGCACCGGAAAAGGTTTTTCCAGACTTGTTTCTGGGCACCGGTTGTGTCCAAAGGCGGTACAAGATGGTTCTACGAGCGGATGCTTTTCCAGTCGTGCATCCAGCACGGAGAGTGCCTTTGGCTCTCAAGAAGCCTCTTAGACAAGAGCTGGAGCGCATGGAAAAGTCTTCCATCATCAAGAAGGTGGATGAACCCACAGAATGGGTAAGTTCTTTGGTGATAGTGCATAAAAAGAATGGAGTGCTTCGTGTCTGCAGGGATCCGAGAGAGATCAACAAAAATATAAATCGCGAGCACTACCCGATGCTAACAAGGGAAGAGATTGAGGCATCTGTCGGGTGCGAGGTATTTTTCCCGCCTGGATGCGAATGCGGGCTTCCATCAAATCCCATTGGACGAAGCTAAATCGCGAGTGTGCACGTTTGCGACCCCGTTCGGACGCTACCGCTTTCTTCGTCTTCCCTTTGGAATTTCATCAGTAAGCGAAGTTTTTCAGAAACCGTTAACAGAAACTTTCGAGGGATTGGCAGGCGTCCGCATATACATTGACGACGTTCTAGTGTGGGGTGACAGTGAGCAGCAGCATAACGAACGCCTGCACGCCATACTGAAGCGGGCAGAACAAGCGGGGTTGACATTTAACCTGCAGTAGCGTGTTTTTGGATCGAAAGAAATTGCATTTTTGGGCGATGTAATAGGTGAGCATGGTATACGACCCAGTCGCAGCTTAGTTGACAGTGTCCTGTCGCTGTCGGCCCCGAAAGATAAGCATGCGGTGCGCAGACTGATGGGCGTTGTTAACTACTTCAGAAAGTACGTCCCGTCACTTAGTGACAAGACAGTCTTGCTACGAAGTATCGTGAAAGAAAACGTCATATTTGAATGAACAGCCGCACGTGAGCGTGAGTGGGCAGAGATCTGCAACGCATTAACAAGCCCTCCGTTACTCGCTCTTTTTGACGAAGCGAAAGAAACAAAGATTACAGCGGACGCTTCGGGAACTGGTTTAGGCGCTGCGCTACTTCAACGACATGACAGTGACTGGCGCCCAGTGACGTACGCATCTGGGACCCTAACAGATTGCGAAACCCGCTACAAGCAAATTGAAAAGGAAACGCTTGGGATAGGGTTCGCATGCCAACAGTTCCACCATTTTGTTTATGGCCGAAAGATCCTGATCGAAACTGACCATAGACCCCTGCTTGCCATTTCACAAAAGAGCATTGGAGACATGCCACCACGATTGCAGCGTTTTTTTATCAGGCTTCTACAGCATGATTATACTTTGCAGTTCGTGCCTGGCAAGGAATTGCTGCTGGCGGACATGCTGTCGCGTGCACCGGTGGAAACCCAATTGTCGACTGCATCATGGAAAACAGACAGTGACGTGCATGCAATGCAGGTCATTTCCAGCATCGTAAGCACGCCGATGAAAGAGCGGTTGGAAAAGGAATGCAGCGAAGATCCGTACTTAAGCGAGGTGAGAAAGCAAATTTCGCAGGGTGCGGCGATAGACGATGAGCTCAAGCTATTTGCAGGAGAGCTGTCTGTGGTGGACGGAATACTGCTTAAGGGCTGTAAAGTCGTCATACCTAAAGCTATGAGAGAAGAAATCTTTCAACGAGTTCACGAGGGGCACCTCGGATTGAACAAATGAAAGGCCAGAGCACGGAGGTTGGTATTCTGGCCTGGCCTGAACAGTGCTATTGAGGCGCTCATTCGGGTGTGTGGTACTTGCCAAAAGTATGCATAGAAGCAGCAGAGTGAACCTCTCCTCATGCAGCCTACCCCTGATAGGCCGTGGCATCGCGTAAGAATTGACCTCTTTAAGTTCGGGGGCGCCTCCTATGTGGTAGTATATGACACCCACTCGAATTTCCCTGAAGTGGAGCAGCTAAGAGGCACAGCTGCAAAAGAGGTCATAGGGAAAATATCTGCTATATATAGTTAAATCTTTCTGTCAGGCCATCAAGTAACGTGATTGTTGCGAGTCTGAACCTTTAATTTGTCAAGAACATCAATATCTTCAAGTGTTTCCTCAACTGGCCACCTGAAAGGGAAACTCAACTTCTGCGAAATGGTGATATGTGTTCTTGGCAGCTACCGCCATCTGTCGCGTGCGCCCTTCACGAATATGAACTTCGCGTGGCCCCCGAGATCTGCTCCGGCGGCGCCAGTCACGGAGGCCAAGACCTGCGCATGCGCAGCAGGGGCTGTTGGTTTGTTTTCTACCACGAGAGTGGCGCGCATGCGCATAGCGGCCTTGTGAAAAAGGTGGATTGGGACCGATCATGGCGGAATTGAGCCGTCCACCCGGGGCCCCTCTGGACACGAGTTGCAAATCGCACATGGGGCATGTATGTGCTGCCCTCATGGGCTCAGCGCGGGTCCCCACATCATAGCCCTCTTTGTGGTACTTCGGACACTTCGAAATTTCTTAGGAACCCCTCTGCTGCTTGCTTGCCGCTTGAGCAGTGCTCAATCATCACTAGAGTGCGTCTTGCTAGTGCCGTTGGTTGCGAAAACTGTTGGTGCAAAGGAGTTTCCGCCTCGGAAGCACATTCGCTGCGGCACACAATAAGGGAGCCTATAGCAAGGAGCTTCTTCGTCTCGTAGTGCCATCATTGAGTTGGATTAGACAGCGCTCGCTGACATCGCAGTGAAACATAGCGACAACTGTACCAGCGTTGCTATATTAGATAAGTAAAAAGTCTGCTTCATACTTACATACACTTTCCATCACGAAGAAACAGTATAACTTTCCCATCTTTCCCAAGTTTCTCTTGTGATTGCTGAGTCGTAGCGCGTGCTTGTTTAAAAAAAATATGAGAGTATAGTTAAAAAAGGCATTCAGCGAAATCTTCACAAAATGTCACCGCTTAGTAGAACTCATTAGTAACCCCATGGAGGAAGCAAACAACTAAGGAGAGGCCTTTGCCCTTCCCAATGCATTGGAGAAAGTGTGGCGGAAGTGACGTCAAAATTTAGGGTTAGCCAAGTCGGGCCAAGCAACGGCATCGCTGTTGCTATAAAAGTTCGGGCCACTAGCAACCGCGTTGCTAGGGGCCCGAGGTACATGAGCGTAAAGAAAATGTGGAGGGTAAAGAAGAAGGAGAGACGTTGCAGCGCCCGGTCGCGGCGCGGCCGCGCCCGCCTCAAAAAAGTGACGTCAGGGCCTCTCCTAAGTTCTTTCCTTCCTCCATGCGTAACCCTTTTTTGTGGCATCGGTGGGACGCGCAAAGCGCTGCATGATCCCCACTGGCGTACGTGGCTGGCTGTGTCCCGAGGCGCTGTTGCTCCTCGTTCTTTTATACCCATGGATTTACCTGCTGCTTATTAACAAGGGTGTGAACGCAGCAGCGATCACCAAGCTCCGAACGGTGTGCGAATAGGTCATCCGTATGCTATCTCCGATCGCAACCAAGAAGAACGGTATGCAAGAAAAAGGTACTCTTAGGCTAATACGGGCCTTTATCATCTGCAGGATAGTATACGTGGCCCCGTACCTCCGTATGAGGAAAACCGATCTGAACCACCTGGACGTTATCATTCGAACTGCTTATAAGAAGGCGCTCGGGTTACCCATGAAAGCATCTATGCATCATCTGCTACAACTGGGGGTGCACAATACGGCTGATGAACTGATTAGCGCCCATCTTACAAGCCAGGTAATGCGACTGGCCCCAAGACTGGTCGCAGGGTCTTAGACAATTTGAGTATTTTCTTTCCACGACAAGTGGTTGGGAGGCAAGATATACCTCAAGAGCGGAATGACAAATTCCTCACGCTTCCGCTCCCCAAAAACATGCAACCGAGCATCATCATGCCAGACGAGGGGCGAGAAGCAAGAAGATGAACGAGTCTTATTCAAGATAAGAAGGAGCCTTCTTCGTGAACGCTGCTGATCCTGTAGCGGGGATATCAACAATATCAGTGGTGCACCAAATGCAGGCCGTGGACGGGCTTTCAGTTCGTAACGGGGATGCGCAGGCTATGGAGGAAGTGGCGATAACCCTAACCGCAACGCACCCCGCATCAAAATACATAGTTTTATATTCCCAGGCAGCTTATAGAAACTATATGCGTGGCAGAATCACGCCGCTAGCCTGCAAAATTCTGAGTCAATGTAGGACTTTAGCTGCACAGAAGGAGCTAATATGGGTACCAGGTCACTAGGGTGTTCAAGGAAAGGAGCGCTTACATGCTTCGGTCCGATGTTTTCTTCCCCAGTATCCTTCTACATCCTCCCTTGCTCATGTAGGCTCCCCCTCTCTGTTAACAAAATATTCAGAGATATTACAGAATTTGTGCCTTGAAAGGCAGACATTCCCGAAGCCCGCTAAGGGTCTTAGTAAATCAGAAGAATGTCTCCTTCGAAGGTCACAAACTATGTCGATCTAATAGTCCAGCAACACTTCAAGCCATTGAGCCCGAATCCTTTTCGGCGCAGTGCAAATTTTGTGGGAAGAAGGCAAACTTATACCACATGGTATGGGCTTGTCAACAAAATACCTGTATTGATATAAAAGATCAGCCAACGTGGGAAGGCTGGGAGGCGGCCCTGTCCAGCTTGGACCTCGAGGAACAACGATCCCTCGGGCAGCGGCTTTTACCAACGGTGTCCCGGATTAGGGACCCGACCAGGCTTCCCTTAATCTAAGCCAATGTCAATAAATGTTTTCATCATCATCATCACGCCATGGTGCTTTCGATCGCTCGAGGGGACGACATGTCAGCACACACGTGACTAATCATATGCTCTCCCCTTCCACTCTCTCCTCACCTCCAAGTTTGAAAGGTCAAAGGTTACCCAAAGGTAAAAGGGTGGAGGGCACGACCTTCTGCTGCGACACGAAGGTTGTCCACAAGGTCACATTTAAGCGGTCGAATGCTTTGGGGAAAAGAAGATGCAGTGTATTTATAGTCACACATTTTCCTGTGGCTCTGAAGGTCAACCCTCAATCAATCCACGCTGATAATGTGTGTTGGGTTATAGAAAAAGAAACGATCAGCATCTCCCATTTTTCTGTGGACATCGTAACAGCATAGCAAATTTGTCCTTCTGCTCCTTGAAGATCAAGTGAATGTCAAAATGAAGCCCACATGAAGGCCGACTCTACCTAGCGTAGTGAAGATTTTGCTTAAAAATACATAACGAAAGGAAGTGAAAAGCTGTTTGGGTGCTACAATATCTGCTATCTCAATAATTGAAGCACCTGAAAGGGGGCATCGGACATACAAAAATAGCGAGGACAGATAAAAAGAATTGAGCGACTTGGAAAATAGCCTAGGCGGAATATTTTAAAACTATACTCATTACACAATATCATATAGTGGCTTTAGTATGAAATCACTGTCAGAATTGGCGCATTATGACCACAGTTGATAATTCTCTACAAATTTCCATATACCACACCATACTAATTCAGAATTTCTCAGCCTAGCAAAGAGGATAAGGCTTGCATCTGGCACAAAATATTGTCACGTGATACCGACAATGCAGTAGGCCACAAATTGAACAGACAGGTATAGATGAAGTACTGTAAATAACTCTATTGGGCTGACTTGCGCCTGCCGAAGAACTAAGAGAATCGGCGGTAACAATAACATTTGTGCTCGGCAGTCGTCGAACTAAGAGTGCTTTGTCGCACGTGCTAACTCTCAATTTAAAGGCGGCAAGTAACAATCCGGATGAATCCGCGCAGACCTTGATCAGCGTAATATGGAGCACTGCAGAAAAACGCGAGGCAGGAATCTTCTACATTCCTCTCGACGCACCTTGCAAGACAAAGAGAATGATAAAGCAGCATCTCGCGACAACGAGCATGAACAAAAACTCAGGACAGAGTCGATCCTCACGCTAGAACCATTGTGATAAGGTCGCATGCCGGCGGCTATCAAAAATAACAAATAAAGACTATACGTTTGTGGCATTACTTCCCCCTCCCTAAAGAGGTATCAACTCGAAGCTTACAAAATAAACTCAGAAAAATAAACAAGATACTAGAATATAAAATTACTATCCTTTATCGCGCGAAATAAGGCTTCAGGCGCACCACATGGACTATTTCTGGGCGCACCTGGCCATGCTAGGATGGGTTCGTCCCGTCGCAGATGGCTTCGTAATCAAGTTGTCCTATGCGCCGAAGAATTTTGTATGGCCC
Organism: Amblyomma maculatum; assembly: GCF_055883805.1. Taxonomy (NCBI): domain Eukaryota; kingdom Metazoa; phylum Arthropoda; class Arachnida; order Ixodida; family Ixodidae; genus Amblyomma; species Amblyomma maculatum. The sequence continues at coordinate 20,136,912 of NC_139348.1, read as the reverse complement.
AAGTAGCGGCATAGCAACTTTTCACTTTGTCCCCGACGGCTGATTTGAGTACAAACCCACAGTTCGTCTCAATGCTTGTACTCTGCGGGGCGTCGTCGTAAGTTTTAACGTCGTGTGTCGGTGCGCGATTGGTCTTTAATACGCCTCCGTGCGAGTCGTCGGGCTTCCTCTGCACGCTGCAGGTGACGTTGAGATTGTATTGTTCTGTTCCTTACGGCAGCATCGCGTTATGTTTTGTCGTGGGCTCCCTGCCGTACACAAGCTTCAACGGGGATACTCTGGTTGTCTCCTGGAAGGCTGTGTTATACGCGAAGATCACATATGCAAGATGGCGTCCCAGGTCTTGGGTTCGGCGTCGACGTATAAGGCGAGCATGTTCGCTATAGTTTTATTCAGACGTTCCGTGAGTCCATTCGTCTGCGGGTGGTAGGCGGTGGTCTTCGGGTGACCTGTCTGACGTTTTGCTGAAACGGCTTGGTCGGGGTGGTATGGGGTTTAGTAGCCCAGCAGGTCTAATTGGAGGTGTCTTGCGTCACTATAGCTCATATCATATTTTCACGTACTGTGCGATGTCAGCAGGTAACGCGGCCAATAATACATCCCCTGGACTCATTGCAGCGTGCCTGCCGTGGAAGGCTGTCCTGCTGTCGGCTGAGCCTGCAAAAATTCTTTTTGTAGTTCCTTCATCACGACAAGAAGATATGAAGTCCTGTTGGTTGCGAAGTTCTTAGTAGGATGTCATTGTGCAACGCGAAGGACGACAACTGGCGCATGAAAACAGTCGGAGGAGAAGCGGTCTTGCCATCTTGGTAATCCGCTAGGTCTCTCAGTTCAGGGTCCGAGCGCTGCTGCTGTAAAATTTTCTGGGGCTCACTGGTCCTAAGAAGGCATCATCGTCATCGTCCTTCGGAGGCGCGTCAATGGAGCACGTGACAAGCAGTCTGCGTCAGAATACTTGCGACCAGACTTGTAGACCGTGTAGGCCGCGTGCAAAGACTTGTAGAGGACAGGGGGGATATCGTGCAGGAAAAACTGGCCACCCTGTATACGCAGTACCTGGTGTCATCGACGGTACCGGAACCACAGAAGAACGCAAATATTATCTTAATTCATAAAAAGGGGACACTAAGGACGTGAAAAATTACAGACAAATCAGCTTACTGTCTGTTACGTATAAGGTATTTACCAAAGTAATCGCTAATGCAAACGGGACAACTTTAGACTGCAATCAAGCAAAAGATCAAGCAGATTTTCGGAAAGGATACTCTACTATCGATCATATCCATACAATCAACAAGCAATCAGACTTCATGGCTACAGGCTGGATAACAAGGTTATATGCTGGATACGGGAATACCTGTCCTTTCGAAAAGAGTACGTTGTCCTCAACGGTTACCAATCCGCATGTGCTGATGTCACGTCCAGATTCGCTCAGGGCTCCGTTCTTGGTCCGCTGTTGTTTTTACTTTACGTGATTGATAATATTGACAGAGTGGCGTGCACTGTGCGTCTTTTTGTGGACGATTGCGTCTTCTATAGAATAGTGCGAAACATTGATGATTCCAGGATTCTACAAAAAGATGTTGATTCAATTGTCGATTGGTGCCGGACGTGGAAAATGGACTTTAACTTGAAGAAAACCGTACACATGCCTTTTTCAAGACGTGTTCAAATGCCTGATTTTTCTTACTCCATTGATGGTGTGTTAAGAAAAACAGTGTATGAATTTAAATATCTGGGTGTAATTGTTAAATCAGATTTATCTTCGAACAAACACGTTGATTACACAGTATTGAAAAGTGCCAAAATGCTTGGGTTTCTGCATCGCAACTTCAAAACCGTTCCCTGTTCTCTGAAAGAAAGACTTTATTTCTCGAATGTTCGCTCCATATTAGAGTACGCGTGCACGGTGTGGGACCCTGACACCGCAACATTAAGAACGAAACTTGAACTTGTCCAGAACCGAGCTGCACATTTTGTATTATATAAATATAGTGGAATCAAAGCATTACAAGTGCTAAACAAAGCTTGGGATGGCAAGAGTTGAGTCATCGGAGAAAATGCCTCCGCCTTAAGTTATTACATAAAATTTTTCATGATTGCACTGGTATCAGCAAATTAAGTTACCTTCAGCCCCCAAGCTATGTATTGTAAGGAAGAGACCACCCGGGAAATATCCGACCATTTCAGTGCAAAACTAATTATTTTAAACATTCTTTCTTTCCCATAACGGTGGAGGACTGGAATACTATGCCAATTTCTGTGGCTTTTGTTTTATGTAAGGACGATTTCCTTTTAGCGCTGAACGTTTAAGGTTTTATTTACTTTGTTGTCACCTTTCTGATTATTTATTTTAAAGCAATGTCTTAAAGCTTAGCTTTCCTGTGTGCCGCAGTATTGAGGAGAAAAGTGTGCACAATTGTCCTGTGTTGTCAAAGGAAACTCTGCTGCATGTACGATTTTATTTTCCTTGGATATATCCCCGCAACTGTAATGTCTAACGGCGCTGTGGGATTGAGCTTAAATAAAAAAGATGATAGAAAAATACTTGGCATTTAACCAACCTTTATACATAGAATTCATTGATTATGAAAAGGCATTTGACTCAGTAGAAGCCTCGGCGGTCATGCAGGCATTGCGAAATCAGGGTCTAGACGAGCCATACGTGAAAGTGCTGGAAGATATATACAGAGAGTGCACAGCAACCAAATTTCTGAATAAAGAAAATAAAAAAGCTCCTATAAAGAAAGGTGTTAGGTAAGGAGACAAGATCTCCTCAGTACTATTGAACGCTTGCTTAGACGTATTCATATACTTGGGATGACAGCAGTTAGGAATAAGGGTAGATGGTGAATACCTCAGTAATCTGCGATTTGCTGATGACATTACCTTGTTAAGTAACTCAGGGGATGAATTGCAAATAATGATTGACGACCTAGACAGGAAAAGTAGAAAGGTAGGCTTGAAAATCAATATGCAGACGTCTGAGGTAATGTTCAATAGCCTAAGGAAGGAACAACAGTTTACGTTAGGTGGTGAACCACTGGAAGTAGTAGACGAATAGGTCTACTTATGACAGGTAGTAACCGCAGATCCGGACCACGAAAAGGAAATAACAAGAAGAATACGACTGGGATGGAGCGCATTTGGAAAGCACTCGCAGATTGTGACTAGCAGCTTACCGGTATCGCTCAAGAGGAAAGTATACAACAGTTGCATCTTGCCTGTACTCACCTATGGGGCTGAAACGTGGAGGCTAACCAAGAGAGTTCTACTTAAGTTGAGGACACGGTGTGAGAATATTTACGTGGGGACACAGCACGGGCGAGGCACTGAACGCAAGTTTCCAGATAAGGTACCAGCCACGCTCCTCCGAACCGGGCCGCTGATCGCAGCGTCAGCGTCGATGTAGCAGTGAATCTTCGCTGGAAGAAAAAAACACACACATCGACAACGCCGTTGCGATAGCAACCCGCTGATACCGCGCGGCGCGTTTCTCCTGCGTGAGCCGTTTGCCTGGCCCGAACTGTTTCCCCGTCGTCGCCAGAAGCATCACCGTAGCACTTTATTCTTAAGCCGTGCTCACTGCATCAGTGCAGATGCGAGGTGCAGAATAATTTATTGGCTTGTCAATACTATTGACGTAATTTATTCCTAACAACGAAGTGAAGAAAAGGTTGAAGTTGCACTTTATGTTGAAATATGGGGGAGTGAGTACTACATTACTCAACCATTGAGTCATCGTTATTCAATTGAAGGAGCTGGGGAAGCAGTTTTGTCACTTTGGATAGCGTAAATAGAGCAGGGAAAGCGAATCCTGAGTTCGGTTGGGCGAATGGGAGAAAAATATAAAAATTATTAGGGTATTCTTAACCACTTAATAAAGGAAATGCAACAGCGCCCCGTACCGCTTCTCTATCGCATAAATCACTAACGTGCAAACTGAGTGGAAGAATGGAATAAGCAAGCGAGGAAAAGTACGAACGTGTTATGTGTACGAAAAACGTCACAAATGCTGCCGTGATTTAAGGCTTTTTTGCCTCAAGCAAGCTGAACTGTCTTCAATATTTGCACGAATCCCGACTGCAGGAACGGCTGCACGATCTATCTAGCTATTTATGTTCATCAACTGATTTATATGCGGCTTTGGCGCACCACATCACATTATTGTTCGCTAATCCCTAACGTAGATTCAAGAAAGCTGTTAACCGTAATATTACCTCTATTGTTTTGTATTGAATAAATTATACTTGGTGTTCTTTTTCCATTGTTAAATTCTCTTCCCCTCTGTACTGTACCCTATACCCTGAGGATAAAAGAATAAGGGAAAGGAAAAAAGAAGCTAAGAGAAGTAATGGTATAGAGGAAGTAAGAGGAGGGGGGGATTCAGTGGGAGCTAGCACAATCCAGTTAGAGGACCTCTAATGTATTAAAGGAATAAAGTAAGGAGCAAACCAAGGATGAGCGGGTACACTGATGGGCGAACAAAAGATGTAAAGTCAAAGAAGAAATGAAACGACCGATGGTTAATGCTTTGTTGTCAAAGTGCCGCCGCTTATGCGTGCAGCAGGTTCAAATTCCGCGCGAAAATAATTCGCCTTTTGCGCTTTTATTTAAGCATTCACGAAGCCACAGATTCATAAAACTGCGCTGAATAATGGACCTAGACAAAAACAACGCGACAAAAATATTTTTCTCTCATCATCGGCCACAGTTTACGAGAAAATGGCTCTCAAAAAGCGTGTATTCACCATAGAAAAGCAATGCCTCCCACCACGTCACAGGCCGCTGAGTGAACTGCCATCTCCTATGGCTTAGACAAACTAGGGGACTTTATCTGGAACCGGCGCGGTACGCTGTGTCCCCACCTAGATATCTTGCACCGTGGTTGAGGACAACCCAGAGGGCTATGGAACGAAAAATGGTAGGGGTTACATTAAGAGATAGAAAGCGTGCAGAGTGGGTCAGAGAAATAACTCAAGTTACCGACATTCTAGTAGAAATTAAGAAGAAGAAATGGACATGGGCAGGACATGTAGTGCGAAGAGAGGATAACCGATGGTCGCTGAGGGTAACAAACTGGATTCCAAGGGAAGGGAAGCGTAGCAGGGGGCGGCAGAAAGTTAGGTGGGCGGATGAGATTAAGAAGTTCGCAGGGGTCAAGTGGATGCAGCTAGCACAGAACCGGGTTAAGTGGAGAAATGTGGGAGAGGCCTTCGCCCTGCAGTGGGTATAATCAGGATGATGATGATGAATGTTAGCCCTGAAGACTTGATTGCGTCGAGTACTGCCCGAAGCCTTTTCAGATAGTTTTCAAGTCGGAATTTGGAACAGAAGCAACGACGTCGTTTAAGTATACGATACAAATCTGCCCCTTCAAGCCAGGCTGTAGACTATCCAGTTCTCGCTGGAACGTGTCTGGTGCGGAGTATAGACCGAAGTGCATTACCGCAAACTAGAGGAGGTCGTCTATGTTATGAACTCTGTCTTCTCGTGCTGTCTTTCGTCAACCTATGTTTGCCAGTACCCGTTCTTTAGGTTCATCAATGAAAAGTAATTAGCCTTGTAAAGCCGATCCAGTGTGTCTTCGATGCGGGTAGCGGGTAGACATCCTCCTTCATTACATATTCAAACAGTGGTAATCAATGCAGAAACGAAGTGCTCCGTCTTTCTCCTTCACTACATTCACTGGCACCGCCCAGGGACTATTCGATGGCTGGATTACGTCACCGCGAAACATTTCCTTAACTTGATCCCAGATGGCCTGGCGTTCTAATGGTGATACGCAGCAGGGCTTTGGCAGAGAGTCCGGGTGTGCTCGTCGGTGAAAATGCGGTGCTTGGGCAGTCGAATTTGACGGACCTTCGATGCTGACGAAAAGCATTCTCTGTAGCTTCGAAGAAGGATACGTTTCTGGTCTTGCTTTGCTCGGGGTAGCACTGGGTTGACATCGAACATGAGCTAGTAGCCTTGGTTAGGTGTATCATCTTTGGATTGTTCGGGCAGGGCGAGGGCATCCCGGATGCCTGCTAAGTCATCGAGAACAGCAATCCGAGTGCCCTTGTCGAGATGCCGGTAACTTCGGTAATGTTCGAGACCAGCACGTGAGCTTGTCCTTGCCGGAAAAGGGCAATGCATTTTGCTATTCTCAGTCCCAGCTCCAAAAGGAACTGAATGTTTCCCTCGACGGCGCCAGCGCAGGCGACGACGCTTGCTCGGGGCGGAACGTTCGTCTCCGCCGAAGACGTTTAGAACGATATAATGCGTTAATGTGGTCGTGAAAGGTATGACGTTGTCTGTTGAGAACTTGACGAGCTTTGAGCGAAGATCAATGATTGCGTGAACCTCATTGAGAAAATCCATACCTAGGATGACGTCTCTCGAGCAGTTCTGTAGGAACACAAAGCTCGTAGGATAAATACGCCCATTTACTGTCACTCTTGTGGTGCGTCGCCCGGACTGCATTATAAGGTTACCACCAGCGATGGAGATTAGTGAGCCATCCCATGTAGTCAATTTCTTGAGCTGGGCGGACATCGACAGATTGCATAAAAATTAACATTACACTAACATGGTTCTTTCTGCTGCCTTTAGGCCGAGAAGCGACTTCATTTAAAGTGACCTCATGTGGACATCGTTTGTAGATAGGGAACAAAGCTGCATTGCAAAGGAACATGCCGGAAGTGCTACTTAAAATCTCCTGCCTTTCCTTTTTGTTACGAACAACTGTGGTACGCTGAGACAAAGCAAATGACGCAAAACAAAGTTTTAAGTTCCTAATCGTTAATAATTGTAATATTTCGTCACCTGGACAAAAAGGAAAGAAACATCATACGTTGGCGTCACGTTTGAGTGTAAACGGACAACTAAAAGATGGATCAATGCATCAGCACATTGAGACAGGAAGATTTCCATTCTAGCAATACCAATATCGTGAGCATTTTGACCACCTCAGGGATACAAGACATCATTGGTGGGACGAGCAACGCTGGCTCCCTAATAATCTTTTGTGTCTCATTTAATCTTTATTGTGCAGAAATATCTCTTCACAGGAGGACGCTTTTGACCTACTGGAATATTTTCGAGGAAACGCTTCAAAGTCTCTCATACCACTGGCTATATCTGTTACTATGAAAGCCCGCTGGTTCATGCCTACAACAATTGGCCTTCAGCGTTTGCCATTCTTCGAACCATGTCAAAACAGCAGCACTCTCAACGATGTGCCACCGTTCAGTGTAAGATTTTTTCATGCTCTGCAGCCAAAACCCTTCCCGATTGTACACAAAATGGGGAAAGGTAATAGAAACTTTCATAGACAAAATGACCGTCCTGGGCTAGCACAAAACAGCCATAAAAAGTATTTAAAGAGGGGGAAAAATTCATCAATGCGCGGGTTGTCTTTGGATTCAAAAATTGAGTGATAAGCAGATGGTCGAAACAAAATTCACCTAACAAGCACCTCAGCAGGTATGCTGTAGCTCAAAGAGCATTACATGATACCAACTCATTTTATAACAAATTTGGGCTGAGGTTTGCTTCACGAACTGTTGTAAAACATTTCATCGCTCCATTTCTCGAGTGGTTCTGCTCATCAATTGTGCTGCGCATTCGTGTGAGTTTTCCTTTTCTTAAAAAGAGTTCGAGCCATGTATTTCTAGAGCAGGTCTACTTTCATAACGATGCGAACCTCGAAAGCTTATATACCCAATCAGCATCGTTAATAACGGAACACGGTCTGCAGCAGGATGTAGTCCTCACATCTGTATAATGTTTTGCCCTCAGTAGACGCAGCACATCTTTTTCTGTGAACTTTCCACTTTTGTTGCCATACATAATTTTGCATCACTTACTGCTATATCTGCCGTATCTTGAAGTAGCCTGTGCTAATCCCAGAGATTATCGCTTATGCTTTCTCCGCCATACAGACCCTACTCACGCTCATGTCTTCTGAGAAGCAGACCAATTTCTTCATGTGCGACGTAGGAACGCGACAATATTTGTTATCTTAGCGTCATCAGCACAGAGGTTGATAAGAGATTACTTGTGCTCTTAGGTCTACTCAGGTACCACACTGTGGATTCACCCAACCGTAAGGTGGCGACCTTTGGCCGCGTTTGGCCAGACGGCGCATTTGTTTTCCGTATTCATCTAGGTTAAATGAAGGAACGGCGCTGATGGAACTTCTTGAGCATGAAATGCTCACTGCATATCTGACACGACGATATTAACAAGAACAGAGAGAGAAAACATAAGTACACAACAGGCGCGCACTTCATCTTCTTAACTCGATACGATAAGCTTTATTTCCATCAACGAAGGGGGGAGACGAGGCTAAAAGCTGCGGCAGCAGGTTGACTGGTCCTCGGCCCACCTCCCCTAAATAAGAGCGACAGAGCGACAGGTGGCACCTAACAGCAAAGCATATAATACCAATGGAAAATACTGGTTACACAAAAGATGTTGTCAGGAACAGTGCACAAGGTCGACGGCAATGTGCAGTGGCAAACAAAAATTCTAGGCCCGTAGTAGAGTCCATGAAATCGAAAAATGAGGTAACCTTGAAAAAGGAGATAATCTCTGTAACTCTCTCGTATTTTAAATCAGTTTAGTCGCATGCACACACAGCATTAAAAAAAGAAAAAAAAGGAGTGTACTAATGCATCAGAAATGATATCACCACGAGATAACATCACATGAAAGTCATATCATTTCCAAACGTTATACAATTCTGTTGGCGTGCGGCTTCTGCATCACAAATAAATTGGTCAGAGCACACAATAGTGGAAAGAGCAGAATCCGGAAGAAGCATGGCATCCAGCATAGTAAAAGCTTCGTGTTCATGAACCGAATACAATGGGGGGAAACATTTACTTTCGTTTACCAAGATACTTTATTGGATGTAGTTTCTTGAAGCACCGTGTTGTATGCGAACGTGATGTACAGTAGTACTCGGTCCTAGTTCCCGTGATCATTGTCTACATACATGGAAATCACATCGGCAATTTTCCTAAATTGCTCACTCAATCCATTGGTTTGAGGGTGGTAGGATGTCATGTAGGGATGAATGGTGCCACTGAGTCGAATGACTTCGCTCGTGTAGGCCGACGTAAACGATGTTCCCCTGTCAGTTAACACCACTGTTGGGGTACCACGACGCAGCACAATGTTGACAATGAAGAAATGTGCAACTCCAGCTGCAGTAGAAAGGGAAATGGCCTTGGTCTCCCAGTAGCGGCTAAGGCAGTCAGTGGCAACCGCTATATACTTGTTACCTATGGAGGATTGAGGAAATGGGCCGAGTAGGTCCCTGCGGACTTGCTGAAATGGGAATTTCGGGGGACCGATAGGCTACAGAAGCCCAGCTGCTTTAGTAGGCATGGTCTTTGATCGCTGGCACTCACGGCAGGTACGGAGGTAGAGGTGGACAACGGCAGCTAGCCCGGGCCAGTATTACTTCCGGCGCATCCGTGCCAATGTGCAGGAAAAACCGAGATGGCCGGAAGAAAGGTCGTCCTGTCACGCACGAAAGACTTCGTCATAAAGCGTTGTAGGCACTACAAGAAAGGTAGTTTCTGTTGGGCCATAATTCTTGTAGAGAACACCGTCTCGCAGCAGATAGACGATAATCCGCACCTGAAGAACCGAGAAGGAGATGGCGCGGTTCCTTCGCCGTATTCGATGAGGGTTAGAAGTTCGGAGTCGGCCCGGTCCTTTCGGACTAGGCTGGACGTCAATAGGGGCGCGGGACAGACAGTCATCATTGCTGTGTTTCTGACCAGATTTGTGCACGATAGAAATGTAAAAATCTTGCAACCAGAGCCAGCACTGAGCAGACCGCCAAGATAGATCTTTCTAGGTTTTTAGCCAACGCATTGAGTGATTGTCGCTCAAGACGTAAAACGGGCGGCCGTACAAGTACGGATAAAATTTTATGGCAGCCCACACAACAGTGAGACACTCCTTTTCAGTAGCTGACTAACTTCGGAGCGGATCAAAGTGCGATTGGCTTAAGCAATTACGCGTTCCGCACTGTCCTGCCACTGATAAGGACGGCACCGATTCCAACGTTACTGGCATACGTGTGCAGTTCCGTGTCGGCTCTTCGTAGAAGTGTAAAAGTATAGGCGTACATTGGAGGAAGGATTTGAGTTCCGTGAAGGCTTTTTTTCTAGCCGTGGCTCCAAAAGAACAACTCGGCCTCTTTTGTTAGGCGGGTCAGAGGTTCAGCTGTTTTGAAGAAATAGTGGACAAGCCTACAATAGTACACGCAGCGGCCGAGAAATGACGCCAGCTCTGTTTATCCGTTGGCTTGGGGAATGAAGCTAAAGCGGCCGTCTTTTCTGGGTCAGGGCTAACACCTCGAGCGCTGACAATGAGGCCGAGAAACTTAAGCTCATTCATTTTTCGGGTTTGAGAGAGACATCGGCAAATCGGATGGACTCGAAAACAGCTCGCAAACATTTCATGGGATCGTCGAACGTGTTCCAGAAAATCTCGTAGTCGAGATACACAATAAAGGACCGCCTCTTTCGGCCAGAAAGCACGATGTCCATCATTCGTTTGAATGTGGGAGGGGCCGAGCATAGGCCAAATGGGAGCACCTTTAACTCATATAAGCCGTCTGGCATAATAAAGGCGGTCTTCTTACGGTCTCGCTCATCAACGTGTATTTGCCAATATCACTGCGGAGGTAAGTGACGAAAAGTAAGTGGCATGATAGCAATTGCTACCACCTCGTTTCAAAGGGGATGCTCCTAAAGTACATCCAGCCAACCATCGGTGTGGCAATATGCAGAGCGTCCCGAGCGAAGTGCAGGTTCTGGCGAACAATGCAGAAGTTGATACCGGCGAGGCGCCTAATGTCGGGTGCGCAGTTTTGGCAGTATACCGTATGCAGTATGTAGCTCTCAGTATGCAGACGAGCCCGATAGCGCAGCAAACGATATTCAGGTCGTTATAGTGATTGAGGTTGACGCCGCGCATAATGGCAAGGAAGATGTTCGCGATGAGTTGCGTGCGCATGCCGAAACTGGTGATTCGATAGTAGCGAAAGCCCAGTACGAACACTCGAGGCTTACTCACGCAGAAAAATTGTGGTAGGTTCGCTTTAATGATGGCGTTGACAGGGACTTTGTATATCGCCCTAACAAGAACCATGAACCGCGGCAAAGTTGGCAGCGCATTACAATTCATTCTGAGACCCCGGCGCGTACGAGAAAGGGCCGGCCTATGGATAGCAGAAACTCGGCTATTCAAGCTAGCTGGGTCACGCGCGAAACTGCTTGCCGATGTGAGGCTCGTACCACCTGCAGCATAGCGCGCTCTGAGTGCACTAACAGCTTGCAAGGACTTGTAATAAGAGAGCGAACGGTGCGATACGGACACTTATTCCGCGTAGATGACTTGTGCCGCAGGTGATGAAATTTTCACACAGGAGGCGCGAGTTTTCGATTCGGGTGGACGCACCGATTTGGTGGATGCTCTCAATGAGTGAGAGCATATTTAGGAGAGCGCGAACCACTCTGATTTTTTTTTCGGTGATATTGCGCTAGCAACTTTGAAGTAGAGTGCGTGGTTGTGTTGTGTCACAGTGATGACGTGCTCTAGAACTTCGAGATGCAGCTGTGAACTTCGAGCGTTGAACTCTCACTTTTATGCTGATGATAAAGGCGAAGGCCTATTATGCTTACAGTGAGTGGGACAAAGCCACAAGAGCTTCATGCCGGTAAGCAGGGCTCCAACAAGCAGATGGCATTCAAGGAGCTGAGCGAACACCTTCTTTCAAAGTACCACTTCACCTGGAAACAGAGCAAGTGGTGTCGCAGCCGATAAAATAAGAGGTGCTTCTGATCCTCGCCCAACCGTATCGCAACCCGTACACATCGTGCATCATTGAAGAGGGTCCCCTGGCTATGATGACGCTCAAGCATATGATGATATCTTGAACAGCTACAACTATCAGGCTGACCAAGGCGCGAAACTTACGCAGATGCTGAGCGAGTGCCAGAGACATCCGATGTAGAAATCTATGGAGCCATCTTAGACGCCATTGATTGGTCGCAGACTGTTGTCATAATGGATGCCGCAGGATGCCGATAACCTACCCATGTGGTGCCACAGTACATACTCACTCCTACATGAACCAAGGGATTGATGTTGAGTTATGTACTTTGGTCACTCAGCCGACAAATCAGTGCAGTCTGTGGCAGGGCGTATAGCAGAAAAATGCTAAAAAGAACATGGACAGATGTGTGGGCTACGCAGTGTGATTCGAGTCTGTACTGCAACGCCCCTTCCGATCCATCTTGCTCTGCACTGTTTGTGCTCTTCGAGCTACCTCTCACCTAAGTGCGCGGACCGTGTTGCAGATTCGCGCTGTAATCAGCAAGCAGAACGCGGAGGGCGAATAGGTTTTGGGACGCAGAGAGCATGCAGTAGAGACTGGGCGCCGTTTGGCATATCGCTAGCCAGGGACAGTCGGGGACTAAACGCATTCAGAGGCGTCCTGGTACCTGCTCTCTTTCTTCTATAGCTTCAAGAAAATATTTTAAGAACACTCGCAACCTTGCGACAAATATTTTCGGCTTCTTATTTATTTTTATTTATAAGAGACTGCAGGCGAAAGGCCCAGGCAGGAGGGGCATACAAGATGTAGAGCACGATGGAATACTAGCACAAGATACATAAACTGGAGCAATGGTACGGGATCAGGGCACACAAAAAAAAATGAAATGATGCGGTGCTACAAAAACAAAAGACATAAGGATAACATCAATCATTTGACTGCAGCACACTGTCAATGGAGTCAAGACCAAGGAAAATTGCTATTGCAAAGCATCTCTTGCAAATTGCTCTTGAAAAGCATATTGCTCTTATAAAGCATCGCGTTCGTCTCGATGTAATCCTGTTTTTGATAGCACAGTATTCCTTTTCGTCATAAACATATACTAGCAAGCGAAACAAGGAAGCTTTTATCATAGAGTATCATTATGCTAATACCGTCATCAGTTGACCGTCTGTGGTGGTGTCCCACAAGGAATTGGACTTTCTATGGACCGTTTATGTTGGCCGATAGATTGAAGACATGAGCGCCATGCGTGTTGATAGCGCAGAGTGTTGTGGACACACGAGTATTGTTGGCTTGAATACGGGAACGCTAGTTTGTAGCATGTATGCCGGTTTTATAGTTTTCTTGTTTTTATATTTTTTATTTCTCCAGCACCTAATTACGTTGCTGATTTTCATTTCGCAACTCTGCCAGTTGTTGGTAGACAGGGTGCACCGCAGTCTCCATCGACGAGTTCTGCCGCGCCTTGTCTGCCCATGTAACTTCTCCCGTAATTGCATCAGGGTTCTGCTTATTTTCTTTCGGCTCGTTTGGTGCACAGTTCCGACAAGCCAAAATCATTGAAATGTGGCCCGGTTTCTGGCATACGACGCAGAATAACTCTTGGTCACATTCTGTGTCTTTAGAGTGCAGCCGTCCGCACTCCTTACAAACCTCTTCTGCTACTCAATACCTAGCAATATGTCTTAGTCCGTGGCGGTTATAGCAAGCAATAATTTTCGGTCTGTAGTCGTAGACCCTTGTTATTTCGTAATCGAAAACGAGCCTTTTGGGTCGCTGCTCCGTATCGAATTTTATTAGCAGCATGTTTGTCTTTTCTGGGAGATTCGCGTGAAGAATAGTTGCAGTTTCACATCTTAGGTGGTCTTCAGTATACTCATTGGTATGACCAGGATGCACCTTTATAACGCCTTGACATTTTTCCTCTCCTGATGCTGGCATTTGTTCATTCGCGACCTCATACGTGCAGACGTGTCCTTTCACTTTCCCGGCAATAGCGTCGATGCGGTGAGCCTATTTTTGTGCTCCTCACCTCTGACAGTGACCTTGACGCGATTTGCTACCATATCCTAGCGGACAGCAGCCAAATCTGCCAATTCTCAACTTTTTGCAGTATGGCTTGTTTAAGTATATCGTAGAAATGTCTGGTCTATACATATACAACACCACGGGCACACCAACGCGCATAGGACTACAGGCCCGACAAGATACGACACCCGATCTGATGTTGGCCACACCAGGATTCATCAGGCAATGGGAAGTCAAACAGACAACATGATGAAGTGACCATTTGCCAATTTTGATCAGCCTTAACGGAAAAAAAGAATTCGAGAAAAACAATGGTAATGGCTCAGCTTGGTTAAGCCCGGATATCAGAAGCGAAAAGGTTCGGCGATGCCATAGCTTAGCTTGTGGTTCCTTGGCGTAGTTGGCCCACTACACACACTTTCAAATTGATAATCTTGGAAGCGAGGCTGAAACTCACGAGTAGCATAGCCAAGCTTACTCACCCGAATGTCAAGGCCCACTTTTCGTAAACGGTTAACCTCATCGTCACATCCAGTGTTCTCAGCAGTAAAACGCGCCCGTCTATTTGCGTCACTCATACGTCTCTTTTCCAACCGCTCGGCACGCTGTTCTTCACATTCCTCAGCCCGCCGCCTCATCTTGTTTCCATTCCGCTGTGCAGCAGTGGCTTTGGCCTGAGCAGCAGCACCCGACGACTCGTCTCCTGTCATTCTTCTTCTTCTCTTTCCCGGCATACGGTGTCACGGTGCCACGCCGACTCCTTGAAAACCTAGCGCAGTGCATCATTCTCATTCTGCTTCTCCTGTGACGTCATGTGGTTTGCGCATGCGCAGCTGTCGCTTCTTTTAACGACAGAGCATACGCGAGACTCGGAGTTGACTAGCCTAGTGAAGCGGCTAGCTTCAAAAGTAAACAGTTGTCATCGACTGGGAAAAATTTTGGAGAACCACTGACGGCAACTTCATGGACTTCGCGCAATTCGGTGCCATGGTTGCGGAAGCATGGCCATAGTCCCGAGACAAAATAATATGCGATGACACTACCACACACAAGGATAGGCACCGTGCCAACTTGTGGTGAAAGGTCAACATCATTACGCAGCAATACAGATTTAAAGGAAAGCTCCACCGGGATCGCATGAGCCTTAAGCGCCAGCATTGACTCATCAAGGAGTACCAGCAACAGCTAGACACAGATGCATGGCACAGCACTTGTGCGACGCTCGCCCACAAACCCGGCCCGCTTGCTTCTGAGATATCCACGCCACCATTGCCGGCAATCACGATTTACAACACAATGATGGAACTTTGAAAACTAATTAAATTTGACGAGCTATTGGCAGCACTAGCCCACGGCAAACTGATATTGACCCCAGGACACGATGGAGCAACATGACAGGAGCTCAAAAACCTTAGCTACGAAGCCCAAGATCAGTTCTTCGCTGTCATAAATGATTCATGGGAATCCGGAGTGGTGCCAGATCTACTCAAGCTATCATCGATATACCCCATACCGAAATCAGGGAACGACCACTCACAACCAGAGAACCAGAGAACCAATAGCTCTCACGTCAACCATCTGCAAATTGAGCGAATAATAGCCGCAAGCATACAGCATTATATCGAATACGTAGAGCTTGGGTTGCATCCGGCTCAGGCAGGATTCCATCCGATTATGGGCACGCATGATGGCCTTTAGCTGCTCCGCAGGGTAATCAATTGCAGGACTCACTAACAGACACCAGATTACATCCTCTGCAGTTGATATGCGCAAAGCATTCGACAATGTTAAGCAACAGGTAATACAAGAATTGGCAAAGATATATCCCACCCAAAAAGCATACAATTGCACATGCACCTTCCTTCAAAGCAAACCTAATAGGCTTCATGAAAAAGCTTTGGGATGGAGCCCCAGAACCTATTACTTGGATACGGGCTGCCTCAGGGCTCTATCGTCGTCCATTTGTTATTTAACCTGGCCATGACCCACGTAGCTGAAGCGCTCCAGAGAGACACTTCGGCCCACTTCACTATCTACGCAAATAATATCACCATATGGACAGGAGCAGTGGATTACCCAAAGAAAGAGGTCATGCAGACCGAGCTGCAATTAGCGATTTTCAGCCTTACTTACAGCTTATAAGCATTGTTGCTACAGCTCTCGCCTGAAAGGTCACAACTCATAAGCATAGATGGCAAGAATTCCACAAATGCCAAAAAGCAGATTACACTGCATAGTGGGTGGAACAGCGCGAAAAAACGAAACACAAGAAGAGATGCACAACGGACGAGCGCTGACTCGCAACTATTTTTTTATAAGGAAGAGAGTGGATTCTTATACAAAAAATATGTCACATTATGTTACAAAGAACGAAACCCTTGACTAGTCAAAAATCAAGAGATATCTTCTTCCTTCAACAGCCACGTGGAAAATCCCATCAAGCAAGACCAAACATACAAGCCCCCCCCTCCCCCTCCTCCCCAAAGGCCCGTTTCACAAATTATAAATGATCACCAAACATTATCCAGAAAAGAAACCTCTTTTTCGATAAGCACTAATGTAGGCTGGCTGACACACTGCGACTGCTTCTTGCTGATGTAATATGCCTCAGTAATGTCTCTCGTAGTTTTGTCCCAATGGCGAAACAAAATCTTTGTTTTTGAAACCAAGGGGCGACAACTTTTGTTATTCTGCTTTCGTTCTTTCCCACAAGCCCTACAATGATCTTTCAAGTGAGAATATCGTGTGTCCGACAGCGAACTGAGGTGTTCACGCAGACGAATATTTATGCACCGACTCGTTTGACCTATGTATACCGTATTGCATGACAGTGGAATTTAGTACACGACAGCGCAGGAGCAATCTACTAATCTCGACCTATGCGAAACTTGGCATTCAAACGGGTTACTCTTCTTTAGCGTTTCCTGGCGGTTCCTGATAGCGCAGCAGAGCCCGCCCAACTTTTGCGGCGCCGAAGAAACAACATTAACTTCGAATCGCCCAGCTACATTTTTTAGGTTATGTGCAATGTTATGCATCTAGGGAATCACTGCTAGTTTTTTCTTCTTCTGTGCGCTGTCCCTTATTCTAACCGGAAAATCCTTCCTAACCATCCGCAAAAGCTTTTCACATGTTGCCGAAATAACCAAACCCGGGAATCCTGCAGCTTTTAGCCTACGAATCTGTAGCAATACACTATCATGAATGCAATGATGACATGAGCTCAGCAAGCTTGAGCGAATGCAACTACTAGCAATTCAATTTTTTACAATTTTTGAGTGTCCAGAAGAATAGCTTAAAACCTGCTTTTGGGACCTCGGGGAGTATATGAAACATAAGTGGTCACGTTTGAAAAAAATTTTATGCTCAGAAGCTGGAGGATATCATTCTACGGTACTTCAAAAGTAAAAGACAAACCTTTTGCACACTCCCGAAACAGCTTTAGGACGTCCACCATTCTCCTGTTGAAGTTGTCTTTTTCCATTAGCACTAAAAAAATCATCAACATATCGGAAGATGCGCATCACCAAATCATCGACATGCTTACTAATTTGTCTATCAACTTCACCCAAAAAAATATTGCTCAACACAGGCGCTACCTTTGATCCAATACAAATGCCCTTTTTTTTGTACATAAACATCGCCTCGCCAACCTACGTAAGTTGATTTCAAATAAAAGTGCAACCGTTCCAGGAAAGAATCAATAGAAACTCCGCAATGACCCATGAAACCTACTTCATCCTTCTCCTCGGTGATACATTTTTTAACCGCGTTCATAATTCCCTTGTGAGGCAAAGAGTAATATAAGTCTTCTATATCAATGCTGAAACCTGAACACAAACCAGGATTACTATGCTTCAGGAAATTTATCATATTGTCCGTTTCTTCCACCAAGAAAGGGTCCTCCACAATCAATGATGAAAGATGCTTCTGCAGATAGCTAGACACTGAGTACTGCCAAGTTCCAGCTTCCGATATTATGGCTCTAAACGGAATGTTAACCTTATGAGTCTTTGCGGAGAAAAAAAATCCAACTGATCGCCTTTTGTCTTCAGAACTGCCGCCGCCAACGAATCAAGATTACACTGGTTCAGTAAAAATACGGCCTGCTCCTTTACACTTCCACAATCCACACATACACGTTTAAAACACTTTTTGACAGCCTGTAAAGCCTTTTCGGCAAACAAGTCTTCCGGTGAGCGTGTTGTCGGGCTAGTTGGTTCTGCATAGTATATAAGAGAAATGCGCAACAACTTCAACAGGACACAGGAAGAAACACACTTTGTGAACTGTTTTGTGTGTTTCTTCCTGTGTCCCGTGAACTGTTTTGTGTGTTTCTTCCTGTGTCCTGTTGAAGTTGTTGCGCATTTCTCTTATATACTAAGTCTTCCGGTGTTGCAACAAAATGGCCTTCTTTATCCGAGAGAACTAGTCGCAATCTATTGCACTCAAAGTAGTCCACAAGAGAACGTAAGTCCTTACATCGTCTTGGTGCCGTCGGGGATGCAACCAGGGCATTAACGCTCTCTTCCAGGAACCTCGGGCGTACTCCCTCGGCGACGTTTTGGAGATGTTCCTCGATAGGGTCAGTCTTTCCACAGGTGAAAGGAGAGGCTCGTTAGCGTGCTTTGGTCCCCGCTCAAGCGTCTTCCGATGTTGCGGAGGCAGATGCGCATCGCCCAGCCGCTCTACATTTCCGGTAGGCCCATCAGCCTTCCTTTTAGAAAGATGAGGAAGGGCGGATGCACACAAAAATTCTATCGTCTGTTGCGAAGTGACGACCCACTCCTTGTACGTCCTGTCTCGCTGATGTTCACTGCCAAATTTTCCACATGCCACCCATAAGCACTCCTTAAAGTAACGAGCTTGGCGCCAAAGCTCAGAGCGCAGGATGCAACACATCCTCTTGGAATGCCCCGCAGACGGCTGTAGCGGCCCACAGAGGAGCTGAAGATCCATGGGGCAAATGCCTCTCTTGAAATGCCAGGCATGCACTCGTGCTCTGCACACGCACACTGCGTAGAGCGTTGCGATGCACGCTGGATTAGTGACGTTGAAGTTTAACCACCGAAAAGGGCCCTGTGCAAAAGAAATACATTGAAGTAGAATGGACAGCGGCGAGTTGGTACAATTGCATGGTGGGTGGAACAGCGCGAAAAGACGAAACACAAGAAGAGACGTCTGCACGTCTGGAGAGTTGTCTGCACGTCTGGAAACGTGCAGACAAAAATCTTGTGGGCACAGATTTCTAGTCGCAACAGTCCTCGTAAATGTGTTAGTATATTGCAACGTAAGTGAACTCCGATGCAGCATATGATTCGCCGGATTTCAAACAAGTACCGTGGAGTCCGGCAAAAATCGTGCCAAACATTGTCTAGAGCGGTTGCTGTCGGCAGGATTCTGTACGGGGCACCTTTGTATGAGGTTTCTGATCGCGACCTTGAAGACATTGAAAAGCTACACAGGACCACTCTTTGCACCGTTACCGGGCTTCCTAAGCACACGAGGAATGAAAAGCTGCTTAAGCTGGTCAGCTTACCACCCATATAAGCCATTATAAGAGAAGCAAGAATAAGAATGCGATCCCGACTAGAAAACGCTACGCAAGGGCAGCAGATCATGGCATGGGACAATCGAATCAGCACTGCTCCAAGGCCGCTGGGGACAGACATTTCACCTCCGTTGGGAGGCGCAGTTAATCGCACTAAGACCACAACGAACAATTCGCAGGCGGAACGGGGTGGCTAGGCACCTTTTAGAACAGAGAACTGCTTTCAAAAGACCGCTAAATAAAGTCGATATCTACACTGACGCTGCAATTATAAATGAAAGGTGAGTGTGGCATGGGTGTGCATGCCAGCGCCCCAACACATCGGACCGCACACGCACGCGCCACCTACCTGGAGGAACAATATTACCGAGTTCCTTGTCATATGGGGGGCCACAAATACCATTACGACAGCTGCAGCTAGAAAAGATAATTTCAATGGATATCGAATTTTAACCGACTCATGTGCAGCGATTGCAGAGCTGACGGCACCAACTACAGACGACGCAGTAAGCAAGGGCATCAGAAAGAGGCTAGAGCGAATGCCGGAAGTTGGGAAAGAAATTAAAACTATATAAACACCGGCACATACCGGCATGGACGGGGGAGATGCAGCCGCCAAGTGGCTGCCGTGCAATCGGGTGCGCTTGCTGAAAGGTACAATGCCCCACACCCAAACTCCATGCCTAATCCGATAGACTTAAATCCTTACCAAACCATGCTCGCTTAAAGCTCCCCTGGCAGATCGATGATGCACTACGTGCGCACCAAAATAAAACACGACAGCAAGTTTAGGCTATGTGAAGCAACACCAATGCCGGCGTTTGACAACACGAAAGGGCTTACTCGACCACGAGTGATATTTCTCAACAAAATAATAGCAAACACAGCTTACGCAGCACTCATAGTTGGCAAGTGGTTTCTCGGAAGACAGAAAACACTCAAACACAACATATGCACCCACTATCAGCAACAGTGTACAGCAGACCTAAATGATCTTATACGGTAATGCCCATTGTTTTCACGAGGACGAAACAAAATTACGCATGCTCCACACGACGACATGTCCACCCTAGCAGATCAGATTCTATCAAGCACTGCAATGCAACATTCCATTGCTGCGTATGGCAGTGAAAGCGGCTTGCTTTGAGTATATTGAGAGAGGTCGACTTACAGCGCGAAGATCGGAAGCATGGAAAGAAACAAGCAACAGCTTGAAGAACCGTGAAGACGAAGTACACTCCCATTCCTCCTAACTTCCTAATAACCCAAACTGCTGCCGAGAGCCATCCCTTCCTTCAAATAAAGGCTTTATTCATTCATTCATTTTTTCTTTGATGTATTTTCATTCTTTTTATTTATAGTATTTTATATTATTCTGTCCAAATTTTGAACTCATTTGTTTTTATCCCATTCCTTGTAGCATTAGCGTTTTTTCCTGGTTTTATATCTCTTTCGCGCTGTGTTTGCTTCCTGCAGTTGAGAAATTGAAGATAGATCTCGTTGTGTCCTTATATTTTCTTTCAATTCCAGCGTTCATACGCTCATGTCATATATGTATCTGTCATGCCAATTCGCCCAGATATCTGCGTTGAACGATGTTCACGACACAGCGCGAGCGTATTTCACTTTTACAGGAGCCGTGATTCGCTGTAGTGATAGTATACTTCTCTCGTGCCTGCAACTGAGAAGCTAATCTGTTCTTTCTTGCGCGGATCGAAAAAGAGTGGCGGCAATGTTGTTTCCTTGATAACAGTTCGCGTGAACACTGTCGGTTCACAGATACTGACCACGGCATTCTAAAACACAGGAATGCCGTCGCTTTAAAATAGGGACCTAAAATTAGTGAATAAATAATCGGCAGCCAGCTCACCAGCAGCACGGAAGGTACGGAGAGCACGAATAGGGGTGTGCCGGTCGTCTTTACCGTCATTTCCAAGTGAATACGACGGCCCTCGTGCATGCAGTGGAAATAGCGCCGTAACGAAATATACATGTAGTAGCCAAAGTGTAAAAAAGGTATTTGACGGAGCTAACTTGCATCGACATTGCCGGGAATGCGGCTGCTGTTTTCGAATGTGATTTTTGCTGGCAGAAGCAAGAAAAAGGTCAAGCGAGGAATTCTCGGAGCGTAGCCATTACTATGCAAGTGCATGATAATTGAATTTGCACACCTTGCATCTCCTTGACGCAGAAATAATCGTCCTATCGCAGCAGCGCTAGGAAACGCCTGATCGCTAGAATTTAGTTCTCAAATGACTGAGTTTCGCATGCTCTACTACCTTCCCTAGGAGATACTGCCTTTCAATAAAGCACAACTGTTCGTCCAGGCGTTGTGCGTGCCTCGTCTCTTGTCTGTGTTCATTCTTTTATCTGGTTTATTTAAAACTGTAACACCTGCCGCGTCCCAGTCGGTGGACTGTCCTGGTCGTGCTATAACAATGTGATCATCAGTGTCTTTGTGGTGCTCTGCTAAAGCGTTTTATCGAGCTGTGCATTGGGAGACATCATTTTGGTATTGTTGGGCCTGCTCTTGAATTGCCCAATTTCACAGATGCAGACAGCGTCACACTTCCGCCTCTCTAATACGTACTTTGCGTTTAATAAGTCATCTTCCCGGCAGACATTCGGGACAGCCATGGGTGCCTCCGTCTCAGCGTTGGTGCTAACATTGCTGTAGAAAGCATGAAGGGGGGGGGGGGGGGGGTGAGACTTTGAAGATAAGTTTAAAAATTTGACTGTGCAACGGTGGTAAGAAAGGTATGGCTATAATATTTGCAAGGAATTTTAAATGTCGACGCCGCTTGCATTAACGTTAATGATTACTTTTAAGCACTAAGTAAGTTTTTTTTTATTTTTGTTTTTCTTTTTTTTTTCACGTATTTACCATTTTCATAAGACCTGCTTTACCAGAGAATTGCAATTTTGTATAAACGTAGAAACGAAACCTTGACCAAAGTGTAACTAAAATTATGCGCGCACAACAAAAACTTCATTTGTTATGTTTCTTTTTACTGTTGTCGATGCATGGAGATTGCCACTTATGACTGGTCGTCTTATAATACAAAAACGAAATGTACCTAAGCTACTGATTATAGTTGCAGGTATGTAAATTATAGTAATTAGAACGCCCGATAATATTTTTTCCTTATGCCGTATGGTTTCCGAGAAAAGGGTACATGAACCTCCTAATATATTGTTTTCAGAAAAATGCCAATATAGTATTTGAAATCTTTGCTTATTCAACAATTTTCTTGCGGTAGCCTTTGAACGTAGCAGCATTGCTGCATTTCTATATATTTTAACACTGTTTGCTCTGTCCTGCCCCTTAATCGCTTCAGATGTGAACTTCAAATCACTTTTTGGACCCGCCTTCTGTTTATAGGTGTTAGCGGTGAAACGCGCACAGTTCCTAGGGTGGCTGTCAGATGTTTCGGCATACTTACATGTACTACGTTTTCACTATTAAAGTATGTAATTGCGTCACCGACAGCTGTCTCAATTGTTTTGAGGGTGAAAAGGTGGTTTTCGAACACCTAACCCAAATCAATTGATTAAGTGCCTCATTGGCATCCTGAGTCCTCCCGCAAGGCCTCTTGAAAGCAGTGTGGGATCTGAAAGGTTGCGACTAATAGGTTGCACAGAGTCCAAACCAATAGTATATTCCAAACCAAAATTGAAACCGAAGTTTCTGATCAAACATTTTAAAGCAATTACGTTCTGCAAGTATCGAAAATGAAGAGAGCACGTCGAGGTACACCCACCTTTCCTTTCAGTGTGTCAAAGAAACAGAGCAATATTTTTTAAACTCCGTATATCTAAGTATGATTTATTTGCTTAAAAAAGAAATTCTCTCTCAGATGATAGTATATTCTCAAAATCGAATCAGCCGGCAAAACGTGCAAATATTCCTGTCCCAACTCAGCCCGTTCCAGCAAAGCATCCAGTTCACACTAGAAGTTCATAGCCACTTTGCGTTGCCGATAATCAAGGCGGTGTTTTGAACAGATCGCGGTTTATCGCAAACCACAGCCGGCCTTTCAAGTATGCTAAACTCCAATTTGCATAGCAAAACACATGAAACAGGTCAGGCGAGACTTGATACGGAATGGCTATTCAGCTCAGTTTCTGGGGCCGCAAGAGTAGCGTTCCTCTGCATGGCCAAACCGATCTATGACATGTGCAAAAAAAAGCTGGCTCCTATAGACATCCTGCGCATCTAACTCCACAGCGACATGCGCCACACTCGTGGCGGCGTGCGCGTCCCTGTCATGAAGGCTAGAGCAGACGATGGTGCCCACAGTGCTGTTCAGGGCTGTGGCGACCTCACGAATGAGCTCCGCGCCTCTTTCTCAATCACAAATTCCGCTTAAAAACAGGCTGTTGCAAACACGTACAGAGCCATCCACTTATAGCTATAACAATGTCACTATTTTCAAAGGAACATAACGGTCGACGCAGGCGCATATCAATGCAACATGTTACAAGCACGGAGAGAAGCGGACGTGCTGCTTAGCATGGCCGGTCGCTTAGCTTTACTGCGTGTTCGTATTGGACGCAATGACGCTTTGAAAGCAGTCACCATGTTATAGAGAGATGTGGATGAGGCTGTGCATGAACTCGCCTGATGGAACAAAATTTTACGGCTTGCCACTGCGGCATTGGGAGACCGAACTACGGCAGTGTTGTATTCGCCTTCTTCAAGAAAACTAAGTTGAAGCTCCGTTTCTTTATGCACATTATGCTGTAGAAGTAGGCACTTGTTGAAGTTTTAAAAGGTGCAAAAGGAACATTTCTCGGCTCTTGCCGTTTTTGCTGCACTTACATGACTTTGGATAAAGACGCCGTAGATCGTTCATTACATGCGCGTAGCAGAGTAGGCTGTTTATTTGTTCTTATGTTTACCTCTACAGTGAAGATGGCAGGGATTGGATGCCTTCGTTGAAATCCTCCAAAATATGCTGGACCCATTTCATTTTAACTTTCAATATAATTGTTTATTTTCCATATAATATAGTGAGGAGGCAAAGGAAAAAAGCTGCACGGAGGCAGCTTAAGGGACCCTTGACCCCCTATAAGAAACAGAACCTGAGCGATGCACGTACGATCGCCGAAAGCGTTCACAATTTTTTTAGATAAAAGCAGTCTCAAACATTGACAATGAGTAAAATTAGTACGCAGTTAAAAATTACAACACTTGTAAATTTCGGGAACATTTCTCTACACAAGGGTGAAATTTATAGATTGAGAAAGCACCGAACATTCATTTCGTTTCGCATTTCGTGGGAATTCGAAGTCGAACGATGAGGGTCAACCGTCCTATGACCCACGTATTTTTCCCTCAGCCTACAAAAGAGCAAGTGCACGTGGTTATTTCGGAAGCTATCACAGGCATCTCTCTAAGTTCCAAAAATGCAGTCGTAATCTGGGCCAGTTCGTATATTGAGTAAAGATAGCACCGCAGCAGTCAGGTTGATAAATAAATAGCAGACAGTTATATTGCTTACCCTTATTTGATGGCTTGCAAAAACGCACTGACGCTTGTCGGCGCAAAGAACCGGGTGCTACTTGGACCTCATCACAAGAAATGGTCTCCTTCATGTCGTGTACATGGCCAGTTTCAATAAGCTTCGTGCATTTTCTGATGTTTGTGTCCCTAAAGAATTTTTCAACCCTATTAACAGCGCCAACTCCCACCTCTTCAATATGCAGTACGCCGCTAGCAGACGACATTCCGGCGTAGACGCGGAGGGAGCCTTCATGACAGGGACGAGGTTAACTGCCGCGTGGGGACGCAGCCTCCACGATGGCGGCGCCTAGCGGGTGCTAGGTGCCTATACCGTATGCGCGTGGTATGAGTGAACATATTTCTCAAACTTAGAATGGATGTGACTTCCACGTCGCCCGTGTCCCTTCAAGCAGCTAAGACAACGTCTCTTGCGGGTCAAGACCTCATGGTCACAGCTACGTAACGAAGTGTTGTCTAAAAGGTGTCCTGTTGTGGTGGCTGTGACGCTGCCCACGTCAGTTAAACAGGGAAATTCAAGGCGAAGCTTAAGCAGCACAAAATCAGGTCGCTCCAGGTAAAACATGCTCAGATGCTTAAGCGAATCACAGTCAAGACACTGACCATCCATCAACTGGGACGCGGCCCGCGTGATGAGAGTTGCTCTAGCGCGCGTAGCGAGCGGACGCATGGAACATCGGCTCCGGCGATTTTCGACCGTAGCGGTGGAACAACGCGTCGAATGCCAAAACTACTGGACCTTGAAGAGCCATCAAGTCATCCGGAACGCAGGGAGACCACTCGAAACGCGGTGGACCGAGTTTTCGACTTTTTGGAGCCCTTTTGCTCCCACCCGTTGTGGAGCCGTGGCTCAGCCTATCGGCTGAACGCCGGCGTCCCACGGCGGGAAGGCCGCTCCTGGCGAACATGGCAAACGCCAACCAGCAACGCGGCTACGACCCGGAAGGCATGAAATGGACAACCTTGCCGCAGACCAGCCGAGACCAAGCCTGCAGTGAAAATGTGATCCGGGCTTTTGAAAAGCGAGCCCAGAAACTCCAAGCCAGCGCTCAAAGGAAGGCCACGTCAGCACACGGAGGCCGCCACGCGCAACCAGACTCAGAAACCGGTGGCTGGAGGAGACGGACGCCACTTTGTTTCGCTCCGCAAAAGTTCATCTGCGAATGCGGTATTTGACTTCTCACCTTCTATCCTGTGTTACCAACGGATGCCTGAACCTTGAAACACCACGGGGACACCGGACTTTCGACGGTAGGCCCAATTTTCTCGATTTTATGAGTCTTTAAAAATTTCTAACCGAGGCCTAGGCCTAGCTCGACTCCGAAGCCTCGCTGGGCGCTAGGCGTTACCCGAAGAGGCTGAGAGCAGCGTCGCGACTTTAGACGAGCAAGATGATGGAAACCGTGGAGGGAAGAGACGCTTCCGCCAGCGATATTTTGAACGGACAATGGTTCATCAGAAAGAGAAACCGAAACGTGGCAGTCAACAACGCCCAAGCCGATAACGTTGAAACGCTGAGCCTACCCAAGCCCAAGCCCCCTCAAGGGAGGAAGCTGGCCGAAAAATCGATTGAGCGACAGCAGGAGCGAATTCCCAGCACCGCTAACAAGATCATCATTCGCCCCAGAGGCGGAATTAACAGTATTATCAACATTGTAGGAAGATTGAACTTGTCGCGAGTTATCATCCAAGCCGCCGGCCTGGATCTGACGACCACGAAGGGTGACATCATCTCCCCAAACTCTACTCAGCAATCAATACTGGTCGCTACCACGGATACCGAGAGAACATACAAGTACGCAGCAATTCAAGCTCTGAAGATTGGACCCAACATAATTGAAGCCAAGTCATACATCGCCATGCCGGAAGACGGAGGCAAAGGCGTCGTTCACGACGTACCACTCGAATATTCAACAGAGGAAATTAAAGAAATGATATAATGCAGTGGGACTAATCCGCAAATCTCCGGTATTAGAAGATTGGGAGCGGGATCCAAAACCATGCTGATACTTTTCGAAGACTGTTTGTGCCGAAATGGCTCAATTACCAGGGAATCAATATGAGGTGCTACTTGTATAAGAAGAAGTACGAAGTTTGCACAACATGCGGCAGGCTGGGACACAGAGCCGATGTATGCCCAGACCCGACCAACGTGAAGTGTCGCGGCTGTGGCTTGGAACATCCACGCGCTGGACACACATGTGAACCTGAGTGTCAACTCTGTGGCAAAGACCATGTCTAGGAGACAACAAATGCCGCGAAATATACAGGATGCCCTACCTCTCAAAGAAGAAAATGTGGGAGAATAGACTAGAAAAAAAACAACTGCAATCAACTTCAGGAAGCCAGGGATCCGAACAAGAGCACCGGGGACGAAAACCCCGAGGAAGGAACCGGGCAAACACGGACTCACGGTCGGGGACTCGATCGAGATCAAGATCAAGCTCGAGAACCAGAGAGACCTCGAAATCCTGGGACACGAGCCAGGGACGAGGACCTGGCCTGCCTCCCAGAGATCCCAAGAATCCATGGGGCCAACTCAAGTCAGCAGACAACAAGACGGTAAGCTTCGTTAGCAAAACCTCCCAGGCTGAAAATTGAGAGATGGAAAAACTCAGAGGGGCAAACGCAGAACTTAGAGAGATGATCAAACAAATGAGTCGCGAAATTCAAGAACTTAAATCTAAATTCACCGAAAAGCCCACGGCTAACAGCCCGCCTGCAAATCAATCACATGAGGTACCACAAACCACAAATTCAATTACTACTAATTCTACTTCAGAGGAATCAAACTGTATGAACTTGGAATTCACCCGGCCGCCACCCCAGAAGCGTAAAGGGGGATAGACCGATCCATTTATAACCCTTAATAGAAATTTTGAACAACGTAATGACAAATTTGATAATCAACTCGAGAATATTAACACGCTAATCCAGCAACTTCTAGGGGCTCAGGGACAGATGCAAGTGCAGATTCAAAATCTCACTAAACAAATGCAGGAAGCATCACTAGCCTTCTCTGAATCCAGTAACAGAATCGCAAAACTAGAAGAAACAATGGGTAACAATCATGGGCAAAAGCCATAATCAGAAAGACAACTCCACGATCTGCCGAGGGTACCAGAGAAAGCGAGCGCTATTGCAACAATGCATAGAACAAACTGCCGACAAATCCATAGCTATCATGATACAGGAGACTGGGAAAAACCCAACCAAATTGTTTGGATATCAAAGCCACAGCAGCGATAGGGGCGAAAAATCCAAAGTCACGACTTTTATCCAGAGAAACATAGCCGCTACTAATCACGGGATCACATCTCGGGATATAGAAGCAGTTTTAACTGAAATCATCACTGGAAAAAAAGACCGAAACAGTATCTTTCTCTTGAACATATACAGCACTCCGAAGCAAAAGAAAGTTAGGTTTCAAGCCCTATTCCGAAAAGCCCTAAAGATCGCAGGAAATAACCCGCTTATCATAGCCAGTGATTTTAATGCAGCCCCTCAGGAATGGGGGTATAATCGGCAGGATCCTAAGGGCAGACAATTATGGGAAGACATGCAAACACTCGGACTCACCCTGCACACTGATCCAAATGCACCCACACGCACGGGTAATAGCGTCAGCAGGGACACCACCCCCGACCTGACCTTAAGCAAGAATGTAAGTACAGCGGACTGGAAAAACACCGAGGAAAACCTAGGTAGTGACCACTTCATTATTGCACTCACATTAGGAAAAGGAATCAAAATTAGAAAACCCAAACAACCCAAAATCACGGAAGGGGAAAGATTTAGGCAAATACGAGAGACCGAGGGAATTGAGAAAATCGACGATATCGACAAGTGGTCACAAACGCTAAAGAAACATATGGAGGAAGCAACAGTCACTCTAGAAGACGAAGATGCGCCGCCGAATATCGATAGCAAACTCCTAAACATGTGGAACACGAAACAGGACCTAGAGAAAAGCCTAAAAACACAAAGATGGAACCGTAACATTAGGAGAGCACTAGCTCGACATAATAAAGAGATGGAGACATACGTCATTAAACTAAATGAACAACACTGGTGTAGCAGATGTGATGAAATGGAACAAGGCATGAGCCTCTCCAAAACATGGAACATTGTACGACACATGCTCGATCCGGAAAAATCTAAAGCACAAGCCAACGTAAATCAAACTAAAGTTAAGCATGCCTTCGAAGGCTCGGACGAACAATTGATGAGTAAATTTATCGAAATCTACATTGGACAAACGAAAACCGAAACGTTACCAACATATGAGGGGAAACCTAACCTAGACTTAGACGCCCCCATTACCAGGGCTGAAGTCCGAGCTGAGATTATTGGATTAAAGACAAGATCAGCCCCAGGACCTGAAGGTATCACGAACACTATTATCAGAAATCTAGACGACGATTCAATCACAGCCCTGACAGGATACATGAATACGGTATGGGAGACTGGACAACTACCGCAGGCATGGAAAAATGGCAGTATAGTCCTCATACCCAAACCGGGAAAGCCGCCAAAACTAGAAAGCCTAAGACCCATATCACTGACCTCGTGCGTGGGAAAGCTAATGGAACGCGTTATTCAGACGAGACTTACCAAATATATGGAGCAAGAGAACCTCTGGCCACACGAAATGGTGGGCTTCAGGCCGGGGCTAAGCACACAGGACGTCATGCTCAGACTTAGATACGATATCATAACACATGAATCTTCAGATACAAAGACTATTCTCGGACTTGACCTAACCAAAGCCTTCGACAATGTCAAGCATAAGGCAGTGCTCGAAGGTCTCCAAGAAGTTGGGGTTGGAATCAGAACCTATAACTATATTAAAGATTTTCTCACTAACAGAAGGTCACCATAAGCTTTCAAAGCGCCAAATCACACACAATCACCTTGGGTAGCAAGGGAACGCCGCAAGGCTCTGTCTTGTCTCCCTTTCTATTTAACATTGCTATGAGGGGGCTACCAGCACAACTAAAGCAAATACCGGACTTAAAATTTAACATGTACGCAGATGACATAAATCTCTGGATAAATAGAGGTAGCGACGCAGAAATAGAGAGCAAACTCCAGGCTGCCGCAAATAAGGTGGTTGAGTACGCTGCGGAACACGGTCTATCCTGCTCGCCGCAAAAGTCAGAACTATTCATCTACAACCCCAAATATAAGAAGAATAAAGCAGACATAAAGATAAATGTTGAAAACTACCCGGTTCCACAAGTAGAGGAAATTAGAATCCTAGGAATGATCCTCCAAGCAAGAGGGCAGAACACAAACACCATCAAAAAATTGGAGAACTACGCAGCCCAAGTTACGGGCATATTCAGAAGAGTAGCGCTTAGATGACACGGTCTCAAGGAACGTAGTCTACTCAAAATGACACAGGCCTACATCATCAGTCGCATATGTTATGCCACACCTTTTCTCAATCTCAAAAAGACAGAACGTGAAAAAATCGACGTCATAATTCGAAAACGCGTCAAACGCGCACTAGGCCTCCCTGTCTCCACATCAACAGAGAAGCTGGAGAAAATGGGGATTCATAATACATGGCAAGAGCTCACTGAAGCTGTCAGAATCTCTCAACTGGAAAGACTAAGTCAGACGGAGACAGGCAGAGCCATCCTACACTGGGTCGGACTCCAATCAGACAGAGGCCCACAGACGAAAACATCTATCCCACGCAACATAAGGGAACACATACTGGTACCACCCTTACCTCGAAACATGCACCCAGACTACAACAAAGAACGCAGAGAACACAGAGCCAAAGCCATCGCTAAAAGGATGAAACGCAAAGCAGTCGATGAAGTTGCTTATGTAGACGCATCATGCGGACGACATGGAGCAGCTGTCTCGGCAGTAGTAAATGGAGAAGGTGCACCTAAAATTGCGGCCTCAACACGCACCCGTGACATTAGCACAGCTGAAGAGGTCGCAATAGCGCTCGCATGCACTGGTACACAGGCCAAAACTAGAATCAGCGACAGTAAAACGGCTGTCTGGAATTTTGCAAAAGGACGGATCTCAGAGGAGGCCAAAACGATTCTTCTCACAAATCCCATTACTAGAACTATATCCATCATATGGATACCAGCACACGAATCTGTCCCTGGCAACGAAGCTCTGCACCTGCTGGCCCGAAATCTCTACCACCGGGCAGCGGTAGAACAGCCCGAATGCAAGGGAATTAAAGATTGCGCTATCACATACAATGAGATCACAGAATCTTACAAATTAGATCGAAAAGTATACCCTCCCCAGATCGGTCTCTCACTAACAATGAAGCACGCATCTGGAGGCGATTACAAGCCGATAACTACATCTGCCCTGTCTGGTCTTTTTTAACACAGACCGGGGAGGAAGAAGATTCTAAATGTAAAAATTGCGGACAAAAAGGCACGCTAGATCATATAATATGGCAATGCGCCGATTCCCCAGGCGCCGGCATTAACATTGATAGTAGAGAAGCCTGGGAGGTTTGGCTGCGGAGCGAAGATCCCACCGTTCAGCGGCACGCGACCCGCCTGGCGACTGAAGCCGTGAAGAGTGCTTGTAACCTCACCTGACCTCAGCCTGCGGGGCCCTCCTGACCCGTTACCCGGCCTGCGTGCCGGGGGTGGGAGATGAAGGGCTCCTTTTCGGTGGAAATAAAGTTTTCATTCATTCATTCATTCATTCATTCATTCATTCATTCATTCATTCAGAAACCGGTGAGCGCGCAACCGTAGTCCCAACGCAGGTCAGAGCTGCATGGAAGCCCAAGCTTCTGTGCAAATTCAGACCAGACGACGTGGTGCTAATCATCAAACCACTAACGGCCACAAACTTGAAGAACTCGCAACACGGCGAGTTGGGCCTAGCTCTACGACAGCGAGTCGGGGAGGCCGAAGCAGACAATTTTTACTTTACAGTGTCTTCGGACCAAAACCTGATCATTGTGGGCACGTCGAGCAAGATTGGTCGGCGACTTTGCAATCCGAACGCAAGGGCAAGACCTCTATCTGCGTGGACACGTAAAGCAAAGTGAGGACAACGTGGTACACGGAGTCATCACTGTGGCCAATCTGGAGACCACCGAATCCCTGCGAGGGAAGGTGAGAAGCTTTCGTGGAGAGAGCAAAATCCTGGAGATCCGAAATTTCGGCACTTCGAACAAAGCAAGGGTCACCTTCGAAGGGAAGTACAAGCCCAGAGCTGTGCTGTATAACGCGGAAGTTATACCGGTAGCCACTTACCGTCGCACCATACCAGAGTGTAACTTGTGTGGCATGGTGGGATATAGGGCAGACGCCTGCCCGACACCGAGGCAAGAAAACTGCGGACTCTGCGGAACGCAAGCTCCGTTTGTGGAGAGGGTTCGGGCCCCTCACGAGTGCAATTTAAAATGTGAGGTATGTGGCGGCGAACACGCCACGAACTCTAAAGACTGCATTACGAATTTCCGAAGGAACGAGCAGAAACAATCCAGTAACAAGAAAAGGAAGAAACACAAGAAAAAGAAGAGAAGGAGCGAGAATTTCCCGCCCCCTTCGATTAACATGAAGCCAAATTCTAAACAAAACAATCAAGAGAGGACCTGGGCCAGCATGGTCAAGAACGGGAAGCAGCCGGTGAGTAGCGTCGCCCCTCCTCCTCCCAATACTACCTCTACACCTACACCAAATTTGGTAGAAATTGAATTAAGAAAACAGATAGCAGCCCTGAAGGCTCAAATAGAGCTACTAACCAGCAAACTAGAAACTGCACTAGCTAAATCTCAGCCGCCTCAGCAAGAGGAGGCGATGGAAAGCGACACAGATCCTAGCATGGAAAACAAACTAGAAGCTATGATGAGGAAGATACAGGAATCTATTCCCTCCATAGTACCACGACAGATAGCGAAAGCGATGACGATTCGCAAGTATGCTAACACAAGGAGACCCACGAATGCCGTAACTCACAAGATGCGTAGGGTGATCAGTGAGGGTGAGAAGCTGCAGCAGCTCCCCCTCCAGAATAACAATCTTCAGGCACAACATGGCGGGATGAAATAGGGAGAGTCCTATAATTTTAACACAGTGGAATAGTCGACGCTTTAAATCAAAGACTAACAGAGCGGACCTTAGGATGCACCTTTCCACGTACGAGCATACTCCGGCAGTGTTTACCGTACAGGAGCCAGGCGGGAACGCGAGCCTCACGAACTACAAAACGTTCCAACTCGACCCCCTAACATGCATCTTCGTGCACAAAAATTTCACAGCAAATCTGATAGATCTGGAATTACAAGCCAGCTTTTCATACGTGATGGTGACTCTCCTCCGCTCCACATCCTGAACGTGTACTGCCCACCTAAAGCAAAAAATGTAACCTTCTCCACACTCCTTAGTAGGGCTGTCAGGGAAGCGGGGCGAGATCCGTTAGTAGTGTTAGGAGATTTCAATGCGCAGAGCCTCTCATGGGGCTACAACCGAGAGGACATACGAGGACGGAACCTAGCGGAGGCAGCGTCCACATTAGGCGTAACCCTGCACACCGACCCGGCATACCCCACGCGAATTAGGAACTCGGCGCAGAGGGACACTTGTCCGGACTTAACTTTTTCTAAAAACGCGAAGCCAGTGGAGTGGACGAATACGGAGGAAACATTCGGTAGTGACCACTGTCTGATCAACATAACGATCCGCACTAAACCTCTTACCAGACCGACGGAGCAGACTAGGATGCCGGACTGGGACAAATTTAGAAAAGAATATAATTTTCTATCCAGGAACAGGGATACCAAGTCTGGACCAAACAGCTGCTGACCAGTTTCCGTTCGACGGAAACGCGGGTAAAGCTCTCTGAGGCGGTGACGGATGTGGAAAACCACCTCTACCACCTCTGGGAAGCCAGACACAGCATGGTTAAAAGATGGCGCAGGCAGAAACATAACCGCAAGCTAAAAACCCCGATCGCGGCGATAACAAAAGAGGCGGCAGAATACGCGGCGCAACTCGCGGACGCTAACTGGGTAGAGAGGTGCAACGCGGCAGCTAGGCAGATGTCTGGCAAAAACACGTGGCGTCTCTTCCGAGCTCTCGTAGATCCAAACCAGACGCGCACCGAGTCGCAAAAATACCTGCAGAGAGCAATAGACGCGCTTCAAGGAAATATGGTCCAGTTAGCGCTGAAGCTCCGAGACCAGTACTTGAGCACGACCATACACCCTAGGGGAGAAGCTTACAGATACAGTGGAGACGAAAATGTTGAGCTAGATGAACCTTTCAAACTATACGAGCTCAAGGCAGCCCTAGCGAGAATGAAACGCGGGAATGCGCCAGGAAGGGAGGGGATCACGGTAAAACTCCTAGCAAACCTACCAGACCACGCGTACCAATCCCTGCTAGAACACTTCAATTCTATCTGGACGGGCGAAGTTCCTCTTCTCACCGAATGGAAGTCGGCAATCATAACTTTCATCCCAAAGGCAGGCAAAGCCATAGATACGGACAACTTCAGGCCCATTTCTCTCACGTCGTGCGTAGGCAACTTAATGGAAACAATGGTCAGAGACAGACTTTCCGAGTAATTTGAAATAAGCGAGTCTTCGCCGACTCGAGGCATTGCTTCAGGCCAAATAAATCGGCTCAGGACGTCCTGCTACAGCTTAGCAGAGAACTATTAAATCCAATAGAACATCCGAACGGGTATAAGATAGTGCTGGCCTTAGATCTGAAGGGAGCCTTGGATAATGTGACGCACGAGGCCATCCTGACACACTTTTCGGAGACGGGGTGTGGAAAGAACGCGTTCGAGTGTATAAAACGCTTCCTCTCAGACAGACAGGCCTACGTGAGGATCCAGAACGCAGACCACGGTCCCCTTCTATTAGGCACGAGAGGTACACCACAGGGAGCGGTCCTTTCCCCGCTTCTTTTCAACATGACAATGAATAATCTCCCGGTCCACCTGGAGAAAGTCTCGGGTGTGCAGTACGCGCTGTACGCGGACGACATCTCCATATGGGCCACGTGGGGCTCTCTCGGAGAAAAGGAGGCCAGCTTGCAGGAGGCAGCCACCGCTGTAAATGAGTACGTGAAAAAATGCAGCCTTCAGTTCTCACCAAAAACAATCCGAATTCGTCCATATTCGTCCCTCCAAAAATGCTGGCAGGCTATGAGAGACACCATAGTGAAGGACTCTGGAAATTTGCACCACCTGCGGCTCTTTAACGTGCACTGGAATCTCACAGCACACGATCGCCTAGCTTTTTGCCGCCATCGAAAAGTGGCCACCGCGGCCGGGATTACATCCCACGTCCTTGGGCAGAATAGTCGGTCGCCCTAACCACTGCGCCACCCCAGCGGGAAGAAGGTGGGAATGAAAGCGGAAAAAGAGAATTTGGTCCCGTAGTGGAGTACTCCGGAGTAATTTCGACCACATCTGGATCTTTAACACGCACTGACATCGCACAGCACACGGACGCCTCTCCATTTCACGTCCATGAAAACCCAGCCGCCAGTGGTCGTGATCGAACCCACCTACTGTGAGACACCATCTTAACAACTGCACCACCGCGACGGGGCGATAATTTTTCTTCAGGTTAGGTTTTATGGAAAGGAAAGTTTCTTATACGTTTGGATGGGCACCATAAATGGTGGACACTACCTACACTTAACCAGTTCAAGGTATGTTTTCATATTTTTCGTGAACACTGAAATTGGTTTGCAAGAACAGTGGAGGGCAGTATCAGTGAAACTTGAGAGAAGGAAGGAAGGTGGGAGTAAAGGCAGAAACAGCGAAGGAAGTCCCGTAGTGGAGGACTGCAGAGTAATTACGGCCACTTCGGGTCTTTAACGTGCACTGACATCACACATTACAGGGCTGCTGCTCCGTTTCATCATTACCATCAGCCTGACTATACCCACAGCAAGGCGAAGGCCTCTCTAATATTCCTCCAATTAACCCGGTCCTGTGACAGCTGCATACACTCCCTGCGAACTTCTCAACTTCATCCGCCAACCTAACTTCCTGCAGCCCCCTGCTACACTTTCCTTTCCTTGGAACCCAGTTTGTTACTCTAAGCGACCATCAGTTATCCTCCTTTCGCACTACATGCTTTGCCCATGCCCATTTCTTCTTAATTTCCACTAGAGTGTCAGTAATATGAGTTAATTCTCTGACCCACTCTGCACGTTTCCTATCTCTTAATGTTTAAGGAAGTTTGTTACTTTCTTTATGCAGAATTATGGTTGCTGTGCAGCAACAACTATATCTTCGAGCGCTATCACGTCTACACCATAATTTCGCTTTTCCTGCATGACCACCGAGTATTCTGTTGAGTCAAATGCTTCTTCGTAATGAAGAAATGTTATGTATAAAGGTTGTTTGTATTAGCACTTTCCTATTCCCTGGTTGGTGGTATAGATATGATCGACAGTAGAGAACCCTTTCCGAAAACCTTGATCCTTTGCTTGGTTGCAGGTAGGAAACATTGGCAGTGGTTTGACCATGGCATTCAGAATAGAATTGCGGAAACAACGAATTTGAAGATTTCTTCGCCCTAGGCGATCAGCTTCAGCTCGGCTCAATTTCTCCATTCCTGACTACAACGTGCCGGCGCGGCGCACCATATATATATATATATATATATATATATATATATATATATATATATATATATATATATATATATATACCCCACGCATGCGCAGTGGCTCCGGCGTATCGCCTTATTTGGATGCGTTCAAGTATCCCCAGGAATGCTGACGGCGCCCCAGACTGGAGCCCTTCGTTTGGCCCCAGTGGCTGTCGTGCTCGGAGGGCCACCCCTTGTTCATCACAGCTCCCCTTGTAACAGCCCTACTATGGTAGAGGTCTACAGAGTAATGTCAACCACTTGAGGATGTTTATTATGCACAGACATCGCAAAGCACATGGACGCGTCTCCGTTTTTATTTTTTAATTTTATTGGTTCGCAGGAAGGGAAAGGCGCAGTATTTGTCACACTTACTCTGTGGACACCTGAACCGCACCGTAAAGGAAGGGAGGACGGTGGGAGTGAAAGTGGAGAGAAAGCGGAGTCGTAGTGGAAGGCAACGGAGTAATTTCGGCCACCTGGTTAACGTGCGCTGACATTGCACAGCACACGGACGCCACTTCGTTTCGCCTCCATCGAAACGCAGCCGCCCTCCATTAAAACGCAGCTGCCGGCGGTCGGGTTTGAGCCCAGGTACTCTACCTAGAGCGCCGGTGAACTTTGATGCTTTGAACGCAACGCAAGTTGAGTTCAATATAACGCTCGGTCGCCTGAAGCCAAAGCTTTTGCTCTACACTCGGTTCAGCAGCGTTCAAACGCTCAAATTGTTTGGAAGAGCGCTGACGTTTCGGCGCTTGTACGGCGCGGCAATCGTAGCGATGGCGGCACCTCTGAGACACCTGCGTAGCGGAGGAGTCGGCGGGGGCCCTAGCGCCACAGCTGTGCGCTGTGTGACGTCGCTGCCCCTGGAGAATGTATAGAATGGAGCGGTCGTAGCGCCGACGGCACATAGGAGTCACCCGCGCAGCGGAGGAGTCGGCGGCAACTCCGCGCTGCTCTCCAGATGGATGAATGGATGACAGCTTTTATTGTCCACTTTACATAGAGGCCCCTTACTCCCCACCCTCGGCAAGCAGGCCTAGGGGCTGGGGGCTGGAGTCTCCCCGACTAAAGGCTAACAGATGTTTGTCTCTTCGCGGCCTCGGCCCTCAGGCGGACGGCTTGTTGCTGCCGAGCAGGATCTTCGCTCCGCACCAGGGCTTCCCAGTTCTCCCTGCTCTTAATATTTTCCTCGACTCCAAGGGAGTTGACGCATTCCCACATAATTTGGCGAGAGTACCCTCTCCCCACATAGTTTACAAAAATCATTTTCCTCTTCCCCTGGTAGTATGTGAAAGGCCAATTTTGGGCTAACGAAATTTCCAGCTTGCAGTTGCTGCCATGCGGTCGCCTCTCTATTAATTAGTGTCTTATCAGGTGGTGGCAGTTGAAATTGTTGAGAAATATAGATTAAATAGAAAACTACTGCTCTCCAGATGTGCGCCACGTGACGTCACTCACACCTCGCGCATGCGCAGTTGTGGACCTGGCGTAGTGTTGCTTCCGTAACAAAAACTCGCAGAGGCTTAGCTTGGTTAAGCCTGGTAGATTGCGAAAGCAATACCCATGGCTACACCCTGGTTCAGCTAATGTTCGGCTGGTGGTGGTGCTTATGGATATGCTTGTTATGGTTAGACTGTGGTGGTTATACAATGATTCACTCTGGATATGATATGGCGTCACTTGGCACGTCTCTTCCTTTGGCGTTCATTTTCCTTGATCCTCGACGGACGTTCCTTCTCAAGCCACTCCTGTCGTTGTTCCTGGGTATCCTGGGCACGTCGCAGTAGTTTCGTCAAGTTCCAACGTTAATCACGGCTGAGACTACACCTGGCTTCTGCATCACTGTCCATGGTATTGAGCGAATCAGTAACATCCGTCACATCTTCCAGTGTTTCCACTGAAGAGGTTGCACGTCCACGCAAAGCTGCATATGAGCACGCCTCTTAGAAAGTCTTCTCTCGCGCTGTTCCTCCGTCTCTGTAGCTCGCTGCTGTCTCTTACGCGCATTGCGACGAGCTTCCCTAGCGGTAGGTGGCATCGTCAAAGCAGATGTTAAACCGCCGGTGGAGGCAACGCCACTACTCATAGATGGCGCGAGATGCTCGCCCAGCACTTCGGCGTGACGTCACAACACCTGTTGCGCTCCTGCGGACAGCGCGGGAGTTAGGCCGCCGGTGGTGGCACTGCCACTACTCGCAGACGGCGCGAGATGTTACCCAGCTGTTCGGCGGGACGTCACACGGTACGGCAAAGGCTTGAAAGTGCAAGTAGTATTTCTTTCGCAATAAAACGTTCGCAGAGGCTTAGCTTGGCTAAGCCCGGTAGGTTGCGAGTCCATCCTTAGCTGTGGGCGGCATCGTAGTCATGCGCACCGCCGTCTCTCACGGACGGCGCGAGTCGGTCGCCCGTTTATACAGCTGTATAATGTCACAACACCTGTGGCGCTTCTGGCGGAGAGCGGGAGTTCTGCCGCCGTTTATGCTCACCGCCGTCTCTCACGGACGGCGCGAGTTGGTCGCCCAGCTTTCAGGCGTGACGTCATAACACCTCTGGCACTCCTGGCGGAGAGAGCAGGAGTTAGACCGCCGTTCATGCGCACAGCCGTCTCTCACGGACGGCGCGAGTTGGTCGCCCAGCTTTGAGGCGTGACGTTATAACACCTGTGGCGCTCCTGGCGGAGAGAGTCGGAGTTAGGCCGCTGTTCATGCGCACCGCTGTCTCTTACGGATGGCGTGAGTTGGTTGCCCAGTTTTGAGGCATGACGTCACACAGAGGTCATGCGAAAGGTCATTTCATGTGCACCGCCCTCGTACCGCAAAGGCTTGAAAGTGAAAGTAGTATTGCTTTCGCAATAAAACTGGCCACCATGTATACGCTTCTCCGTTTAATAATATTTTAATAATAATTGGTTCACAGTTACGGAAGGTCGCTGTATCTTCACACGTTTTCTGTGGACACCTGAAACGTGTCAATGGAAGGAGTAAGGTAGGACTGACAGCAGATAGAAAGAGTGCCACAGTGGAGAGCTGCGAAATAATTTCGGCCACCTGGAACCTTTAACGTGCATTATCATCGCACAGTACATGGACGCCTCCTCGTTTTGACTTTATAACTGGTTCACAAGGAAAGGCGCTGTATCTGTCACACTGCCTGATTTATTTATAGGAAGGAAAGGCACGATATCTGTCTCACTTGATTTCTGTGGACACCGCAACCGCGCCGTAAGGGAAGGCAGGAAGATGGGAGTGAAAGTGGAAAGAGAGAAAGAGGAGCCGTAGTGGAGGGCTACGGAGTAATTTCGACCACCTGGGGATCTTTAACGTGCGCTGACATCGCACAGCACACGACGCCTCTTCGTTTCGCCTCCATCGAAACGCAGCCGCCGAGGTCGGGTTCGAACCCGGGTACTCCGGGACAGTGCAGCGGTGGCGTAGCGGTAGAACATCCGCCTCGCATGCAAGAGGACCGGGGTTCAAATCCCGGTGCCGCGTAATTCTCCATCGGATTAAAAAAAAATCCGCGTGTCGATGGAATTGCATACACAG
Source organism: Amblyomma maculatum (assembly GCF_055883805.1). NCBI lineage: Eukaryota > Metazoa > Arthropoda > Arachnida > Ixodida > Ixodidae > Amblyomma > Amblyomma maculatum. The sequence goes on along the minus strand of NC_139348.1, from coordinate 20,096,790 downwards.
GTTTGGGGTTCGACCTGATGCCGGTGAACACCTCCGGCAACGCACTCCCTCACCAGAACAGGAGTTGGCCACCCTGGTGCAGTAATTGGCCACAACCTCCTATGATAAGCTCCATAAAACCCCGGCCCTCAGTCACCAACGGCTGCGGAACAACTGACCACGGCGGCGGTCAGACCTGTGACGCAGCAGGGGGTGCTAAGAAAGCCTGGCTCCGCTGGACAGGCCGCCATTGGAAACTGACCCTGGCAACGTTTAATGCTAGAACCCTAGCTAGTGAAGCTAGTTTAGCAGTGCTCTTACAGGAACTAGAGGGCATGAAATGGGATGTCATAGGGCTTAGTGAGGTTAGGAGTCCGAATGAGGCATATACTGTACTACTGTACTGAAGGATGGGCATGTACTGTGTTATCGAGGTTTACCGGAGAGGCGACAACTAGGAGTAGGTTTCCTTGTCAATAAGTATATAGCGGGTAATATAGATGAATTCTATAGTATTAATGAGAGGGTTGCAGGCATCGTAATTAGGCCTAATAAGCGGTATAAACTGAAGGTTGTACAGGCCTATGCGCCTACATGTAGTTATGATGACCAGGCAGTTGAAAGCTTCTATGAAGATGTAGAATCGGCAATGCGAAAAGTAAAAACGCAGTACACTGTACTAATGGGCGACTTCAATGCCAAGGTAGGGAAAAAACAGGCAGGAGACAAGGCAGTAGGTGACTATGGCATTGGTTCTAGGAATAGCAGGGGGGAGGTACTAGCTGAGTTTGCAGAGCACAATAACTTACGAATCATGAATACCTTCTTCAGCAAACGGAATAACCGGAAATGGACATGGAAATGTCCTAACGGAGAGACTAAAAATGAAATCGACTTCATAATGTGTTCAACCCCCGCCATTGTGCAGGATGTAGAGGTAATCGGGAAAGTGCGATGCAGTGACCACAGGATGGTGAGGTCCCGAATTAGCCTAAATCTGAAGAAGGAACGCAATAGATTAGTAAGAAAGAAACCCATCAACGAATTAGCGGTGAGGGGGAGGGCAGAAGAGTTCACGATCTCGCTACAGAATAGGTATTCAGCTCTAACTGAGGATGGCGACATTACCCTAGAGGCAAGGAACAATAATTTCAGAAATATCATTACTGAGTGCGCGGTAGAGGTAGGCGGTAGGATAGTTTGAGAGGATACCGGTAAGCTGTCTAAAGAGACGAAAGATTTGATTAAGAAACGCCAGAGTATCAAATCTTCCAATCCAACAGACCAGATCGAATTGGCCGAGATATCAAAGCTAATCAATAAGCGCAAGGTGGCCGATATAAGGAAGTATAACATGGACAAAATTGAGCATGCTGTAAAAAACGGGGGAAGCCTTAAAGCGGTAAAGAAGAAATTGGGCATAGGCAATAACCAGATGTATGCGATAAGGGACAGGGAGGGCAACGTCATCACTAATATGGACAAGATAGTCAAAGTAGCCGAGGAGTTCTATACAGATCTCTACAGTAGCCAAAGTAGTCAGGACCGTAATGAGATTGGCGGTAGGGAAAAACAGTCCGACGTTCCACCAGTGACAAAGGACGAGGTCAAGAAAGCACTAGAAACTATGAAAAGGGGGAAATCAGCCGGAGAGGATCAGATAACTACAGATTTGCTCAAGGACATTCTAAAACAGCGCAAAAGAACAGGGACGAGAGAACGAAACGTACAACACGAGCGCTGACTTACAACTGATTTATTGAACATAAGTGAGCAATATATAAGAAGAAATATATTGCTCACTTATGTTCAATAAATCAGTTGTAAGTCAGCGCTCGTGTTGTACGTTTCGCTCTCTCGTCCCTGTTCTTTTGCGCTGTTTTAGAATGTATACATACCAACTCGCCCGGGCTTCTATTTTGCTGAAGGACGGGGGGGATATCGTGCTAGAAAAACTGGCCACCTTGTATACGCAGTGCCTGGTGTCATCGACGGTACCGGAACCATGGAAGAACGCAAACATTATCCTCATTCACAACAAAGGGGACTCTAAGGACTTAAAAATTACAGACCAATCAGCTTACTGTCTGTTACGTATAAGGTATTTACTACGGTAATCACTAATCGAATCAGGACAACCTTAGACTGCAATCAAGCAAAAGATCAAGCAGAGTTTCGGAAACGGTACTCTACTATCGATCATATCCATACCATCAATGAGGTGATAGAAAAATGCTCGGAAAATAACCAGCCCTTATACATAGCATTCATTGATTACGAAAAAGCATTTGACTCAGTTGAAACCTCGGCGATGATGCAGGCATTGCGTAATCAGGGGGTAGACGAGCCGTACGTGAAAGTGCTGGAAGATATATATAGTGGCTGTACAGCAAACATAGTTCTGCATAAAGAAAGTAACAAAATTCCCATAAAGAAAGGTGTTAGACAAGGAGACACAATCTCCCCAGTACTATTCACAGCTTGTTTCGAGGAAGTATTCAGAGACTTGGAATGGGAGCAGTTAGGGATAAGGGTAGATGGAGAATACCTCAGTAATCTGCTTTTTGCTGATGACATTGCCTTGCTAAGCAACTCGGTGGATGAACTGCAAATAATGATTGATGACCTAGACAGGAAAAGTAGAAAGGTAGGCTTGAAAATCAATATGCAGAAGACTAAGGTAATGTTCAACAGCCTCGGGAAGGAACAGCAGTTTACATTAGGTAGCGAAATACTGGAAGTAGTAGGCGAATATGTCTACTTAGGACAGATAGTACCCGCAGATCCGGACCATGAAAAGGAAATAACAAGAAGAATAAGATTGGGATGGAGCGCATTTGGCAAGCACTCGCAGATTACGACTAGCAGCTTAACGGTATCGCTCACGAGGAAAGTATACAACAGTTGCATCTTCCCTGTACTCACCTATGGGGCTGAAACGTGGAGGCTAACCAAGAGAGTTTACTTAAGTTGAGGACAACCCAGAGGGCTATGGAACGAAAAATGGTAGGGGTAACATTAAGAGATAGAAAGCGTGCAGAGTGGGTCAGAGAAATAACTCAAGTTACCGACATTGTAGTGGAAATTAAGAAGAAGAAATGGGCAGGACATGTAGTGCGAAGAGAGGATAACCGATGGTCGCTGAGGGTAACAAACTGGATTCCAAGGGAAGGAAAGCGTAGCAGGGGGCGGCAGAAAGTTAGGTGGGCGGATGAGATTAAGAAGTTCGCAGGGGTCAAGTGGACGCAGCTAGCACAGAACCGGGTTAAGTGGAGAAATATGGGAGAGGCCTTCGCCCTGCAGTGGGTATAATCAGGCTGATGATGGTGATGATGACTCCGGGACAGTAGTCGGGCGTCTTACCACTACACACCCCGGCGGGGCTATCTGTCACACTGGTTCTGTGGACGCCTGAGACGCGCGGTAAGGGAAGAGTGGGGGTGGGAGTGAAAGCGGAAAGACAGAGAGGGCTACCGTCTTTCCAAAAATCGCCTTTCCAATCGACAGCAGTACACCAGGGTGGGTGGATTGGACTCAGATAGCGGATTCATTGCTACAGGCGTGCCGTAGGGCTGTTTTAGGCCTGCTTCTGTTTCTTACACGCATAAACAACATTTATTTATTTATATATTTTAGTACGTACAAAACGTGAAAGTGCTGGGAGATATATATACTGGCTGCACAGCAACCACAGTTCTGCATAAACAAAGTAACAAAATTCCCATAAAGAAAGGTGTTAGCCAAGGAGACACAATCTCCCCAGTGCTATTCACAGCTTGCTTAGAGGAAGTATTCAGAGACCTGGAATGGGAGCAGTTAGGAATAAGGGTAGATGGAGAATACCTCAGTAATCTGCGATTTGCTCATGACATTGCCTCGCTAAGCAACTCGGGGGATGAACTGCAAATAATGATTGATGACCTAGACAGGAAAAGTAGAAAGGTAGGCTTGAAAATCAATATCAAGAAGACTAAGGTAATGTTCAACAGCCTCGGGAAGGAACAGCAGTTTACATTAGGTAGCGAAGTACTGGAAGGAGTAGGCGAACATGTCTACTTAGGACAGGTAGTAACCGCAGATCCGGACCATGAAAAGGAAATAACAAGAATAAGATTGCGATGGAGCGCATTTGGCAAGCAATCGCAGATTATAACTAGCAGCTTACCGGTATCGCCCAAGAGGAAAGTATACAACAGTTGCATCTTACCTGTACTCATCTATGGGGCTGAAATGTGGAGTCTAACTAAAAGAATTCTACTTAAGTTGAGGACAACCCAGAAGGCTATGGAACGAAAAGGTAGGGGTAACATTAAGAGATAGGAAGCGTGCAGAGTGGGTGAGAGAAATAACTCAAGTTACCGACATTCTAGTGGAAATTAAGAAGAAGAAATGTACATGGGCAGGACATGTACAGCAAAGAGAGGATAACCGATGGTCGCTTAGGGTAACAAACTAGATTCCAAGGGAAGGAAAGCGTAGCAGGGGGCGGCAGAAAGTTAGGTTGGCGGATGAGGTTAAGAAGTTCGCAGGTTTCAAGTAGATGCAGCTAGCACAGAGAAATACGGGAGAGGCCTTCGCCCTGCAGTGGGTATAGTCAGTCTGATGATGATGATGATGATGATGATGAAATCGCCCCACTTGGCATTAGCCAACGATGGCCAACGTTCTTAGATATAGACAGTTGGAAAAGTGCTGGCGCACCGCACTGCGAAGTCGGTCCGAATAATCACCAGTCTGGCGTGAGTTGATCGCAAAGTAACCGCAGTGCCCCTCTCCTCCGCTGTGGTAGATGGGTAAGGCCATTGAGCTAATACACAGGCGGAAATTTTGAAATACTACTAACGCTCTTATTTGATTGGCATTAGTGCACAGGGTTGCGCAAAGAGAAAGGCAAAAGCACTGGTATAGCGCAGTGGTGGTGGTGATAAAAATTATTTGGTGGAGCCTCGAAATACTTGTTACAAGGGCTCGACCGGATCCTGATCACGGGTTGAGGCCGGCAGGCTGTGCCTGACGGCGACCGCGGCAGCCCAGTCGACCAGTCTCGTTTGTGAAGCCGGTTCTGAGCTGGGGAAGGAGACTGCGACCTCCAAACTCTCGTTGTTCATAAGGCCCCATTTGGCCGGTGGTTGAAACTCTGGGCAACTAGGCATAATATGTTCGAATGCAGCTCTCGGGGCCCCGCAAAGGGAACATTCGGGTTGATGAGTAGACGATAAGAAGAGTGCCAGCACTGGTGGGGAGGGGAAGGTGCGGGCTTGAAGGTGTCTTCATGTTATTTGTACTGGTTTAGTTAAGGAGGGGTGTGGGGGATGGTGGTAAGTTTTTCAAACCGGCAGTGTAGTCTTTGTAAGTGATCAGCCGATCTCTGGCGCTGCCCAGGTCCTCGTTATCTGTTGCTCGGTCGACGTATGCTCGAGCAGCAGAATGGGCCGCTTCGTTAACGTTGGTAGTATAGATTTTGTCAGAGGCAGCATGTAGCTAGCCTCGGGATAAATTTTGTAAGGCAGTTTGAAGGCCTCACCTTTAAAAATGGGTCCACAAGCCATGGTCTCGTCCAACTAGTGACAAATCCAGCCGCCTAAAAGCACGGGTTTATTCAGGATAAACGAAAAAGCATACAATAAAAAGAAACATCAGGCGCTACTGCGCTGAGAACATGCTGTTCATTCGCTCGACAATAGAACACTAAAAAAGAGGGAAGAATATCAGTTCTTTACCGCGGCGAGACAAAACACTAGGGCAAGCAATAGGGCCAAAACGCTAATAGCGCCACAAGATACATTGCTCCTCGCGTGACAGAAACTCACGCGAATACACCTAGCCCGACTCTGCAGGTACTCCTTCCATCTTCGTGTCACTGGCCTTCTTTCCGTCGTCCGTGCACACCCCACTGGCCCATGACACAAGCTGGCCGCCCCGCACTGGCCTCCCCTCCGGGGCAAAAGACTCCGCGCCTTACTTCCGACGCGCTTATATACCCTCGCATTTTCAACGCTGACATCCCACCCCCAAGATTGGCTGGTCGCTCATGCGCACTCGCGCTGCCCGCGCAATCACAATACAAATAGGAAAATTTGCGCATGGTTTAAAACAGTTAAAGGGGCTGCGGAGTCCCACACTCCCCCCTCTCAAGATGGGGCACCTCCCGAGACTTCAAAGAACGAAAGAAAGAAGAGGACTTGGAGGAGTACAAAAACACTGCTGCTTACGAGCTTCCCGCTTGAAGACGTCCGCTGTATTGATGACATGGTCCAGGTGGCTCACATCTGGTAGACCGAGTGCCTTTATGTACTTTGTGCCCTCTCGTAGTACTTTCTGAGGCCGGTGACGTTGGCTGGTCGGGTCTCCTGGCCACCCTGCAAATAACGAAGCATGTAGGCTATCCGCAAAAGACGCTTTATTTCCACGAAATGACCAGTCCACCGGGCAGCGAGAGAGGCGGCAAACCTATTTGCGGCATCACTTAGCGGGTGCGAGCGGCGGAGTACTTTATCCCCAACCTCAAGCCGCAAAGGACGCCTGCCTTAGTTGTACTGGCCGTAGTGCTCCACGCAGGCGAGGTCCAAGTTCTTCCTGGCCTCCTTTAGGGTTCCAGCGAGACGACTGGAGAGATCCTGGGTAAACCTGGAATAACTGGGAGCCAGTAATTCAGTCATGTATGCGATAAGGGACAGATGTATGCGATAAGGGACAAGGCGGGCAACGTCATCACTAATATGGACAAGATAGTCAAAGTAGCCGAGGAGTTCTATACAGATCTCTACAGCAGCCAAAGTAGTCAGGACCGTAATGAGATTGGCGGTAGGGAAAAACAGTCAGACGTTCCACCAGTGACGAAAGACGAGGTCAAGAAAGCATTAGAAACTATGAAAAGGGGGAAATCAGCTGGAGAGGATCAGATAACTACAGATTTGCTGAAGGACGGGGGGGATATCGTGCTAGAAAAACTGGCCACCCTGTATACGCAGTGCCTGGTGTCATCGACGGTACCGGAACCATGGAAGAATGCAAACATTATCCTCATTCACAAGAAAGGGGACTCTAAGGACCTTAAAAATTACAGACCAATCAGCCTACTGTCTGTTACGTATAAGGTATTTACTAAGGTAATCGCTAATAGAATCAGGACAACCTTAGACTGCAATCAATCAAAGGATCAAGCAGGGTTTCGGAAACGGTACTCTACTATCGATCATATCCATACCATCAACCAGGTGATAGAAAAATGCTCGGAATATAACCAGCCCTTATACATAGCATTCATTGATTACGAAAAAGCATTTGACTCAGTTGTAACCTCGGCGGTGATGCAGGCATTGCGAAATCAGGGGGTAGACGAGCCGTACGTGAAAGTGCTGGAAGATATATATAGTGGCTGCACAGCAACCATAGTTCTGCATAAAGAAAGTAACAAAATTCCCATAAAGAAAGGTGTTAGGCAAGGAGACACAATCTCCCCAGTACTATTCACAGCTTGTTTAGAGGAAGTATTCAGAGACTTGGAATGGGAGCAGTTAGGGATAAGGGTAGATGGAGAACACCTCAGTAATCTGCGATTTGCTGATGACATTGCCTTGCTAAGCAACTCGGGGGATGAACTGCAAATAATGATTGATGACCTAGACAGAAAAAGTAGAAAGGTAGGCTTGAAAATCAATATGCAGAAGACTAAGGTAATGTTCAACAGCCTCGGGAAGGAACAGCAGTTTACATTAGGTAGCGAAATACTGGAAGTAGTAGGCGAATATGTCTACTTAGGACAGGTAGTAACCGCAGATCCGGACCATGAAAAGGAAATAACAAGAAGAATAAGATTGGGATGGTGCGCATTTGGCAAGCACTCGCAGATTATGACTAGCAGCTTACCGGTATCGCTCAAGAGGAAAGTATACAACAGTTGCATCTTGCCTGTACTCACCTATGGGGCTGAAACGTGGAGGCTAACCAAGAGAGTTCTACTTAAGTTGAGGACAACCCAGAGGGCTATGGAACGAAAAATGGTAGGGGTAACATTAAGAGATAGGAAGCGTGCAGAGTGGGTCAGAGAAATAACTCAGGTTACCGACATTCTAGTGGAAATTAAGAATAAGAAATGGACATGGGCAGGACATGTAGGGCGAACAGAGGATAACCGATGGTCGCTGAGGGTAACAAACTGGATTCCAAGGGAAGGAAAGCGTAGCAGGGGGCGGCAGAAAGTTAGGTGGGCGGATGAGATTAAGAAGTTCGCAGGGGTCAAGTGGATGCAGCTAGCACAGAACCGGGTTAAGTGGAGAAATATGGGAGAGGCCTTCGCCCTGCAGTGGGTATAATCAGGCTGATGATGATGATGATGATGATGATGAATTCAGTCATTGGCAAGGGCACGTTCAATAGAAAATCGAAGCTTACGATCAAAACGTATAGCCGCTAGCGTAAAACCAGTCGACCTTTTCACTGTGGTCCTTGTGTCGAAAACCATCTCCTGCACACGCGAATCCAAGTTTTTGTGATGCTCCGTGAAAGCCACGAGCATGTTCAGGTTTTTGTTGACCCGCTCTGTGATGTTGACTCAGGATGGCGGGGAGTAGTCTTTTTGTGTTGCACGCCAAGAGCTTTGCAGGTGTCAGCAAATATCCTTCCCGTAAAATACGTCGCATTATCTGTGATCAACTGCGTCGGAAAGCCGAACCGCGTGAATTCGTCTAAGAGTTTATCCCAGATTACCTTCGAGTCCAGTTTACGCAGCTGGTTTAATTCTACCCATTTAGAAAAATGGTTAGTGACTACTAGCAAGCAGCAATTTCCTTTCACAGGTCTTGGATAAGCGCCTATTTACGTCACAGCCCACGGGTAAAGGCTCTCCACCAGTTGCAAGAAGCCCGGTGGTTTACTTCCCCTTGCCTTCGCTATCTCGCATGTAAGACAAGTACGGACGTGTGTCACGACATCCTTTTTCATGTGGGCCAAGTCACGACACGACCCAAATTTTCATGTTTTCTTGCCATCACTGTGGTCTGCATGGCGTGTGTCATGAAAATACTCTAAAAAGAGCATCTCGAGGCTCTTCGGTGCGACAACAGGAAATGGGGACTCACCACCGTCTGTGTCGGCAGCGGGTATATACCTCAGAAGAAGTCCATCCTCTGCTTCCAGGTTGCAGTCGTAGCTGCCGGTAGGCGCTGTGCTTCCTGCAGGGTTGGCGCTGACCAGGCCTTTTCGTATTTGGATGCACTGATGATAGTTTAGCTGAGCTTCGAGCAGTTGACGGGAAACCACTGTGCCCCAGGCATCAGCGGCTTCTGCCATTACCAGGACTTGTGGTGCTTGCTCGCCATCTGCAGGTAATGGAGCTCGGGACAGGGCGTCGGCTGCGTTGTTGAAGGTGCCTTTCTTGTATGCCACCCTGTCAGTATACTCATGAAGAGTGAGCGCCCAGCGGGCTAGACGGCTGGCTGTGTTTTGCAGCTTTGACAACCAATACACTGCCTGATGATCGGTCTGAATCGTAAATGCAGCCGCATCCAACTACATGTCAAACTTTTTGTAGCTCAAATATAATTGCCAAGCCCTCTTACTCCGTTACCGTGTAGTTTCGCTCCGGCGATAAGAGAGTGTGACTTGCAGATGCCAAAGGGCAAAGATTCCCTTCGTGATCCTGCAGCAAAACAGCACCGATGACATACTCATTTGCATCAGTCTGCACTGTAAAGGGCCAGTTTAGGTCCGGAAGCCTCAGACAAGCAGTATCGATGATAGCCGTTGACAGCGCCCGAATCGATCCCTGCTCCGTGTCTGTCCAGGACCAATGGGCACCTTTCCGGAGAAGCCGTATCGGTAGCTGCCTGAATGTAGCTGCATTCGAGATGCAGTTACAGCACAATATTACTCAAAAAGAGAGTCCGCGAAGATTCAGAAAGCGCTGACTTGTCTTCCGACCATGCACGGTAACTGTCAGATGTGCTGCCGAGGTTGCCGACGCTATCTGTGGTGATACCATCGGAATCTTTGAGTTAATCTTTCGTAATTGCAAATTTCTTGCATCGCTGCTAGTTGACCTCATCGCCAAAAACAGCAACAGTGAAACCTGCGTCGAGAAGAGCAGGCACTTCCATTTCTACTTTTTTGACAGCCACCAACGGTGCAGTATCAGGCCGGGCATCCTGGTGGCGTAAAGTGGACGGTTAATCCCTTACCGTTTGGTCATTGATGTCTTGGGGCCGTGTTTGACGCTCCAAGGGGACGCCAATCACCTCTGGTGTCGGGGCTGTCTGGGCCAGAGGAGACCACAACTTTCCTCGTCTCTTGAATCGCTTAGGCTGATGTATGCAGCAGCCCCGTACCCAAAACACCAGACTTCGTGCTGGCCACGTTGTTCTTTCGCTCGCATTGTAGCAGACGGCAGCCGGAGGCGGCCCGTTCCAGCCGGCCACCCCTGGCAGTCGGCAAGTCAGCGGTGAAGGCCCGGTCTGGCCTTCCACCCCCGGCAGTCGGCAAGTCCGCGGAGGAGGCCTGGTCTAGCCTGCCATCCCTGGCAGTCGGCCAGTCAGCGGAGGAGGCCTGGTCTGGCCTGCCACCCCGGCTGTGGGCCAGTCAGCGGAGGAAGCCCGGTCTGGCCTACCAGCCCTGCCAATCGGCCAGTCAGCGAGAGGCCCGGTCTGGCCTGCCACCCCCGGAAGTCGGCCAGTCAGCGGAAGAGGCCCGGTCTGGCCTGCCATCCCCGGCACTCAGCCAGTCAGCGGAGGAGGACCAGTCTGGCCTGCCACCCCTGGCAGTTAGCTAGTCAGCGGAGGAGGCCCGGTCTGGCCTGCCACCCCCAGCAGTCGGCCAGTCAGCGGTGGAAACCCAGTCTGGCCTCCCACCCCCGGCAGTCGGCCAGTCAGCGGAGGAGGCCTGGTCTGGCCTGCGACACCCGGCAGTCGGTCAGTCAGCGGAGGAGGACCGGTCCCACCTGCCACCCTTTGCAGCCGGAGAGTCAGCGGAGGAGGCCCGTTCTGGCCTGCCATCTGCTACAGGCGGCTCAGCACCGGCGGAGGCCTGGTTTGGCCTGCCCCGCCGCGCAGGTAGCTCGGCACCGAAGGAGGCCCGGTCTGACCTGCCACACTTTACAGTCGGCTCGGCACCGGAGGAGTTGCACCAGTGACCGACCTCGTGAAAGTCGCCTGGCCCATACTTCAGCTGGGGGTCACCACACTGTGTGCAGCCGATGACCCGAGCCATGCACAGGACGGCTCGAGGCAGGCCTCCGCTGGGGGTGGTGGCTTGTAGTGGAGCTCCGCCAGAAAAGATGCCTCAATGCGGGAGGCTTCCCTCTGGCCATGTCAACGAAGTCCATGAACTGACGGCGCCGGAGGTATGGCTGGTACATCGAATGGCACCGATGTATGGCATGAGCCACCTTCTCTGGTTCTGCCGCTCCAGGATCTGCTCGCTCATGCAGCTCTTGAAAACTCCGTAAAAACTAGAGCAAGCCCTCGTTTTCGGCTTACGTCCTGGCGCAAAGCTCATCCTTGATGCGCATGACGTAGTCAAGCGGCAAAATTGCTTCTCGAACGCTCTATAAAATCCTGCTTTGTTGTGAATGGGCGCTGTCTACGCCACCAGGTTACTGTGAAATCTAATAAAGCTACAGCAATCATGCGTGTGGTCAGAGCACTGTCCGAAATTGCCATTGCTATCTGATAGTCATCGATTTCATGAAGAAAATCGCAAACATATTTCTTGTCGGCGTATCCTTCAAACTTCGGCACGGGTAAATTCTGATTGAGATGGTCATCGCGATACAAGGTAGTGGGCGCTAACGAAATTGGCTCGCTCTCAACATTTCTCTGAAAGGTGCCTTTGTTTCAAGTAACTGGGATAGTAGGCCACTGAATCCGCTATCGAAATCCGACGGTTCGCGTTTCCGGTCCCATGCTCATAGGACAGAACCGCATGGGTCGAAGGTGTAAATTGAGCTGTCAACTGGGCGCTTGCGCCAGGTAAGTAGAGATCATCGTCATAGCTGCGCACGAAAGCATGCAATGTTGTCACTAAAGTTACACACTCGCGGGGCAAACCAAAGCTCGAGCGAAAATCACGTTGGGTGCCGGATGAAGGCTTCGCCTTTATAAAAGCGGGTCCGCGAGCTATGGTCTTGCCCGACGAGTGACTAATCCAGACTCTTAAAAACACTGGTTTATTACGGATGAACGGAAAAGCATTCAGTAAAAGCATTCAGGCGCTACTGCGCCGAGAACTTGCTGTTCATGCGCGCGACAATAGGACACCAAAGAAAAGTGGGAAGAACGTCAGGGCTTTACCGCAGCGAGACCGACACACTGCGGAGCGAATAGGGGCGAGCAACACCGAGGGGCGAGCTAGCGGCGGCACAAGAAACATTGCTCGTCGCTTTGTTTCTGCAGGCACTCCTTCCATCTTCGTGTCGCCGGTCTTCTTTCCGTTGTCCGTGCACACCCCGCTGGCCCATGACGCACGCTGGCAACCCAGGGCAAATGCAAGGTAGATCCCATGGTAGCGAAACTTCCATAGACCCCATGGGGACCGACTGAGTGAGGCAGGAGTTTTCCACCACCACGCCATCTGAGAATAGTTCTGAATACTAGTACGGATAATAAAACAAACAAAACCCATGACGTCACAGTGATGTACGTTTGGCGCGGATTTCAAACCTTTGTCTTGTAGACACGAAAGACAAGGCCAACGACGACGAACACAACGATGACGGGCCAATTCCGCAAAAAACTGACCCCCTGACTATTGTGTAAATTTAGTTTGACAGAGAATTTGACAGCCAGTTTAAGGCAACTTTTAGTGTTTAACAGGGTCTATTCTTCGCGGACTTGTCCAAGCATCGTTCTGTCTCCGTCGTCGTTCGCCTTGCCTTTCTGTGCGAGTGATGTAAAAGCATGCAGCTGTACACCGCTAGTTAAATCCAAATTCATTCGTCAGGCATGCAGTTCTTTTCTTGCTTGTGTGCGTGTCGTTTTGCCGCCTTTAACTTATAATGCATTGGCCTTATGAGTCACAAATGCGCCGTAGTGCTTGCACACCACGAAAAACACAAAGGCAGAATGGAGTAGAAGCAGAACCAGTTTAATGTCAGCTCTCGGTCGTGATCAAGCAGCAACATGGTGCAGTAAATGAACCACGAGGCGCTAAAACAAGATCAAATATGCAGCTCCAATAATAACACAAAGTAGTATGTCGCATCAGCAGTACGGCCCAGCTTGAAGATGAAAATTACACATACATCGCGTCTACTTTTAACACATCTTTTTTTTGTATACACAGTTATTTACAAGTTAAATTGCGCACTGTTTTGTGTCCACCGAATCAGGGTATACAATGAAGGGAAGCCCGCATGGAAACGAACGCATGGGAGCTTCCACAATAATTAATGGCAGCACTCTGTACCAATACACTATTACATGAAATCGTATTATATTTGGTGGAATGATCTGTTTACAAATAGCAGTCAGCTTACACACATCATGCCAAGACACTAAGATTTCCATCAACACTTGTTTTATGCAAATTAATTACATGCACGCCGCAAAACAACCCTTCACTAACAACCGCAATAAAATGTCGGATATCTGAACAGACTCAATTATTTAGCCTCTGTGTCTGTGTGCTGCCTTCGCACGAGCAGCCACATGAAACATTTTGGACTTTATTTGCTTCGCAAACAAATGAAGCCTAACTCGCGTGAAGAAGGAAAACATTTCATCATATACAGCACCGTTGCACACCGCCAAGAATGTTGTACTTAGTATGGGTCAAAGAAAGGGCTTGACCTATATTGTCTCTAGACACAAGTCTCTCAATAAAAGCCTTAAAAAGGCATTCACATGCACTAAAAATAATCAAGAAGCAGATCCCTTTACGTTCCAATGCCTCTAGCCATGAACACCAGTGCCTTATCGCAAAAACACTGCCCCGACATGGCACACAATTCCACAATGCCTTCAAACGTGTCGAAGGGCGTGTTGAATGACTTTTTCTGAATGTACATATCGTCAAACATTTTAGTGCATGCACGCCCAAGTGCCGAAAGCTAAGCTTTCTGCTTCTTATTAGTTCAAATATGAAAGGAAGACCCTATTTTCAAGAGAGGACGCCTTAAATCAGAGCTGCAGTATCCTGAAATATGTTGACATGAAAAACTGTTCAAACTATCTATAGCCCTTTTGGAATGAAACTGAAGTTTCAGATTAAATGCTTTGTTGCAGCAGCTGCAAGGCAACCACAGCGTTTAACGCTGCTGAGCTTCATCCAATGCAGCATCTTATGACGATACCTATGTGCTTATATCATTACTATCTCGGCCAAGGTCCTCTGGCGACGTCATTGTGTGAACTGCTGAAGTTTCTGGATGCGCTCTTGAAGCAGCTGGTACTTCTTTCGACGTAGGGCGTGTTCCTAGTGGCATAATGGCGGCCAGTACAAGGAGCTGCAAGATACACTAAACAATTGAAAAAAATGCGTGCCACACTGCATAACATCTGAGGTGAAAACCGAGTAGATACATTGACAGATATCATGAGAAGTTGGGCGAGTCGTAGGTATTCATGCTAGAGCGCGAAAGGACAAACACGGAAGAGAAGACAGCACAACACAATACATTGACAGAGCCTTGCCGCTTACCATTATATCACTCGTATGGTACGTATTTTTCAAGCCGGTAATGATTACCTCATTAGGCTCATGAATAAGCGCAATAAAATGAAAATGGACATTTGAAGAAACACTAATGAAAACTTCTACTACTGGTCGATGTTGAGAATTGACGTAGAACTCATGCGCTTTATATATACTACTATTCTAGCACTATAATAAAAAGGGCTATAAAGTGCAAGAGGAGCAAGTGTATTCTATCAATGTATTATAAAACGCAACAGAAACGAGAACTGAGAAACGCCAACGGGGAATTCATAGCATGCTGCTGGGCTCGCAGAGGAGCGAGACGTCACCCCAGCTCGGCATCGTCATTTATCAACACTTCTTTTGACATATTCATTTAATGCAGTCACGTAAATCCCTTAAATCTATCGTTCACGTGCCTACCTGTCAGCAACAACTCCTCGAGTTAATTCATGCAGTCAGTGATGAAGTTAATGCGGTTAAATGCGGCGCAGTAACTGATATGAGCAGAAGGTTGTGCAGTGTCTCGCGCGCCCGAAAAGGAATTTAAATGCTCGCTTGCTCACCTTCCGAGTTAAAATTCCAAAGCGAAGTAGTCAGACGCCGTTGGAGCAGTGCATGCCGCCACTTATGCGACGGAACGTCTCTCCGGAGAACCGCTGACGGAGAAGAACTGTAAAAGATCTGTGAGTTGAGCTAGTTGGTGCATCATTTTTTAAATATACACAGCGCAACAGACATAGGACAAGCGAGTAGAATGGAACAGCGCTGGCTACCAACCGCATAATGTATTGAAAGAACACGAATATATACAAAAATGCACGCAGAACCGTCCGAGAAGCTTTGCACGATACAAGCTTTACAGCAGCCAACACAACTTTATGTGCCTAAGTCTGACACATTAGAAACTACGGTCATGTTGTGTGTCGCTTCCAAATGGCAAGAAGAAGACGTGACGATACCTTTCCTTCATCCGTGTGACGATGCAACGAAGACACCGCTAAACCGCCATATTTCCGCACGCAAGCCCATTGCGTTCTGAAAGTTTCCACTGGATTTAAAAGAGCAAGAAAGGTCTCTAAAAATAAGATGCACTATAATGCACTATAAGATGCAAAAACACATAAGCCTATTGTACCTTTTCGCGGTTTTGTCTCTGTGTGCCAAACTTCGTAAGTAGTTTCGTAATATCTGAACAAGAATCTGTTAGTCCTAACGTTTGCTGACACGTGTTAGGGCCGAAATTGGAGGCTGTTGTCAAAGTTTCTCTTGAATGACAACTCTTCTTGCTCTGGTTTAACTTGAACGCGGTAATTTTATTTTACTCTCTGCCCCATAATCAACTGTAATGTGTTCAGAAATGCATTTCACAGGACAATTGCTAGTGCATGTTCAGTAATGAGTGTGGTATTAATGGTAAATGTTTTCTAGAATTGCTATCTATTAATTTAGAAAATACTTACGTTCGATGGTAAGATAAGCCTTTTAAATAGAAGTCGGGGGTATGTATCGGTTGGAATGATGAATTCGTGGGCGCTGTTTAACACAGAGAAAAAGAGAAGAAAATGCAGGGTTGGCACCTTAGTGTTTTCTTCTCTTTGTCTCTGTGTTAAACAGCGCCCATCAAGCTATCATTAACAACGTACCACTCACCCAGCTTTCCCTTCTGTATGTATCGGCGCCAAAATATGTCCAGCCCTTCGAAACATTTTTCTAAGTTGTGTTGGCAGAAAGAGAGGTATATTACAAGCAATCTCGTTAAACTTTTCCTATACACAGGTGAGTTTTTGTCTTTAGTTAAGTCTATGGATGCTAAATGTGTAGTTTAATTGCTTGATATGTTTTTTAAATCATGGTTCACAATTTAGGTTCACCCATGAGGTCCCTCAAAAGATTGTCCGGCAACTTTTAGCTTTGAAGTTGTCCTTTTTTTATCATGTGTGCTGGAAGTATTTCACTAGGAGCGAAAACATCTTGGCAGCCACATGTTGTGTCACTCGAAACTTCTGAAATCACGAATCGTTACAGGTTGTATCGCTACGGCTGTCAAAAAATTCAGTGTTAATAAAATGATCAGTAGTTTTGCAGCCCAAGCCGAAAGTTGTGGGTAGTGCGGATAAGAGTCTGCGAAACCTAAAAGGTTTGGGTAGACTAAAGTAATTGAAGAAGCAAAGATAATTCCTCTCATGCCATATGTACATGCTTTATCGCATCGTTTTAGAGTGGGAGCAATGTAAGGCTGAAAGGTAATCTTTACTGCGCCTAATAAGCTAACTAAATTAGGAGCTGCCGATTAGACAATAGTAGGAAGGTTCTAAACGGAAGAGCGTATACATGAGTGTGAAACATGTGAATAGGTTTATTTGTTGCTATAGGGGTGTTGCATACCAGATTGCGTTGTCCTGTGCCCGTATACGTACATTTTCCAGAGTGGTCATTGTATCAACATTGGACTTTCTCAGCATGCTAATCCTTTAGATAAACGAAAAACAAACGTGGCAAAACATTGCAGTCCATGTGAATGCGTGCCATTCTTTGAAGGTAAAGAGTTGTTTACTTCATAATGGTTAGAGACCAGCAGGGAAGTTGCTGAAGCTTTTTATGTCCTACGAAAATCAAACGTATGCGTTATCAAGACATTGGTAGCTTCATCCGCGAATGAAATGGTGCTGCATGATGTGTATAATAAAGCGGGTACACACGCCTAAATGCCCTCCCTTTTGGTGTAATGATATCGGAGGTTATTTATATGACTTAAAGCATGTGTGTCCACGTTATAGGGACATCAAGTCGTCCAATTAGGTTCAGCCCCGTGTTTGCCTCTTCTGTTACTTGTCCTGTCGGCCGCTCTTTTAGGTTATTTTGCATTATGCGTATGAGACTTGTGCGAGGAGTTCTTTAGCAGCAAGTAAGGGAAATAATTGTTTGTTCTTGGTGCAAATGTGTGAACTATGTCCGCTGCGTAACTTTCGGAAAGCTTCCGATACCTCTAGAAGTGAGCTTGCTCCTCATGTACTTTCATCAGGTATGCGAAAAGAGTATCAACGGCCAATACTTCTACCAGCAGAACATTATGTCGGGTTTTTTCAGCAACACAACACATGTCCTAACGTTTGACACAGAGCAAGCTCTCAAGTTTAAGGTATGTTACCCTTAACTTTATTATTTCCTTGCTGCTACATCTGCACCAATTATACCTCTCTTTGCATTTGTATTGCCAGTGTTCTAAAGCAATGATCCCGAGGGATTTGGACATTCGATCTTGAATCAGGTAACTATAGGTACCAGTAGGTTAACGGCAACCGCAATATTATTCAGGAAATCTGTTTTTTTGATGGGGCATACACCCGTTTCAATTTCACTTTCTGTTCGTCGTGCATTAATTGCAAAATATTTCAGAGACGACTTTTTGATAACTGCTAACCTAAAGCAACTCTTGTTCTTCTGAACCAGCAGGTAGAATCTCAACAGGACCATAAAGTAATGGATACTTTTCTATCAAGAAGCTTATTGGAGGTGATAGCAATGTATCGCATCATACATAAATCATGGTTGCGGCTGCAGAAATGCTATTTTCTCGATTCGCTGCTCTTAACCGCATTTATCGTATTGCAGCGAGAACACTAAAATATGCAATTGTGAACAAAGGATAACCGATGAATAGGTTTTCATGGGGGGCTTGCGATTGCCAGCCAAATTTTCACGTCCTTTTGCTACCTTTGGCTACAAATATAACGTTCTTCTGAGTGCTTGTTCGTAGGTTCTTCAGATTATTTGTCTAGATTTTAAACACATAAGTCATGATCGCCGCCTTAAAGGTGGGGTGAGATCTTGCCTAGCGTGGAATTAGATTTTGAGATTTTTCAATCATCTATTAGAGAATGTCATTCCTTCAGAAAATATATCACACTTGGGTATTCGCGATTTCGAAGAGATTTTTGTCCTTTTTCATTGACACGTTGACAGGAAAATGGGTATACCTCGACTTGTTCTCTTCATTTCCGATACTTGCAGAAAAATATTGGATTAAATTTTTTTTATCAAAACTTTGGTATTCTTTTTATTTAATGCACTCTTGTGATGAGCTATGTGAAACCCATTACCGCGACCTTTCAAAACCCGCACTGCTCTCAAGATTCCTTAGAGTAGGACCCAGAATGCCAATGAGGCACTTCCTCAATTAATTCGCGTGAGGTGTCCTAAACCACATTTTCAGTCGCAAAACAGTTGACATAGCATTGACCATGGTCAGTGACCGGTGAATCGATCAACAAACCATGATTCCTGACCAGACGGTATGCCGTCGAACCCTCGACTACAGTTGACACAGCAGTCGATGATGCAATTATATGCTTTAAAAGTGAAAACGTAGTACGAGCAAGAGTGCTGAAACTTTTGACATTCACCCTAGCACCTGTGTGTGTCTCACAGCTAACACGTATTGACAGAAGGTGAGTCGAAAATGTGTCTTCAAGCTGACATCTGAAGCAAAAAAGGTAAAAAAGAACCATTCAAGCAATGACAAAGAGCATAGAAATGAAGCAATGCTGCCACTTCAAAACACTACCGCCCAAATATTTCTTTAATAATGAAAATGTTTTCAAGGACTATATTTTTGTTTTTCTCAAAACAACCTTATTTGGGGGGTTTGTGTACCTTTTTCTAGGAAACTTTAAGGCATAAGGAAAAAAAATATTCAGATGTGTTATTTAGTGGCATTTTTATACCGGGAACTAGAGTCAACAGCATTTGAAATACCTTCAATATTCCCTGCATATTTTGTATCCATAGCTTTAAATACTACTTGAGTGCATCCAAATTTTGAAACTGTTTTCAAAGTCTAACCCCCCAAAAGTATTGCTTTTTGATTGAAAACGTTAAAATGTACTGGATAACCTCAGATATCACCTAAATGTTCAAGTTGAGCATTTGGCTTATGTGTCGTATTATTGACTTCGTTATTTGTAAATAAAAGAGGGATATTCATACTACTTTTGTCAGCTTAGATGAGGACCTCCGTGCAGCCGAGATTGGAACAGATGCTGATTTAAGGTCGCTATGGATCACGCAGGCTGTGACTTAAAAGGCATGTGTGATAGGTTTCTCTACAGCGAGAGTCATTTCTTTTCGGCTGATAGTCTTCAAGCAAAGAAAACGTGTTTATTTGGCTAATTTTGACTTATTATATGCCTTATTTTGAATAGCTTTAGGAGGGAGCCACATTAAGGCATTTTATGGGAATAAATAATGTTGCCTTTGCTTTACTGGAAAGAATCTTCTCTGCACAAAAGTGACGTAGCGTAATGACGCAAAAGGTGATTTTCCTTAGTACTTTTTATTTCTCAAAATTAGAACTGTCCACTTGATATCGTCTTGCACACATAGCTGAACTTTCTCTCTGAAGGTGTGTCCGAAGTACAATTGTCTGCAGAACTTTGACAAATACATTAGGCTGCGCCATCAATCTAAAATTTATAAAAAAAACTCAATGGTAATGCTGTATATCGTTACATATTGATATGGGTAAGTAATATATTAACATTATAAATGAAGATGCATGGTGTAAAGTGGTTTGTATCTGACTGTGTACTGCGTTATTTTTTCATGCATAGCTGTGCGCAGCACACAAGGTCCACCAGAACATACAATTTGGTATCGCTGCCTACGACATTGATGCGGATATCGACCAGACGGGTTCGTTGTCATGCGCTCAAGTGGAATACAGGGCAAACTACAGCCGAGTGAGACTTCTTAGAAGAATCCGAGACTTCTTCCAGGCTCAATTCAACAACGAGACACCTCTGGCCGACTGCCACAGCATAGTTTAACTTGAGCCGTTTGTATCTTTTGGAGGCATAGAAGCGGCAAATACGATGTCCACTTAACCAAAAAGTAACATACGAAGCACTACGGTAACTAAGGCAGTACTGCGTATTATTGTACAATTTATTAAAATCTATTAATATCGGTAGTAGCGCAGGCAATTTTCTGCTCAGTCTGCGAGAGATGCGTTCGCCACAGAATCTCCTATTGTGTGCCTCTTACGTAAAAACGTTTCTTCACAACAAATACAAACCCTGACCACGGATGCACAGTATGACCTGTATGACCTGGTTGTTGTTGCTGTGGTTGCTTTTGTGTGGTTGTTGAAAACGATTGACTACATTTAAGGCTCCGCTTACTTTTCTAAAATTGAGCTTATGGACATGTTTTTGTTATGTAACGATCATTACAACGACAAGCTTCGGCTTTATTGGATATCTGATAAATAATAATTAAAAATCACTTTCGTTTGCCGTTTTACGACAGAGAGGAACCCTACGTAATAATGTCCCCATCTGATCTCCATTTTTTATCAATGTATATTTTTCTATTGTCTAATATTTATCAATTAGTGCCAAGCATGGATGTTTATACAACATTGTCTTACTTTTTGTGTTGGCCCTTGCAAGAACCAAGTACGTTTATTTCGAATTGATTTTCAAGGAGTGTGCCGAAAACTCATTTTCCAAGATGTCATTTCGAGCATTTATTCCAGGCCTCTATTCGTCCTTTCTGCAATGGCGGCAAATAAATCAAGCAGGCCGGGAGAAATATGTATTTGCCTTATATCTCTAATTTTATGTACCACCACTGCTACAACGCTGCTACAACGTGGCGACGATTTTGGTCATTTAAGGGTTCTGAAAAAAAAGGCAATTAACCAAGCATGGATAACCAACTCATGTCCTCTAGTCTCTGTGTACATAGTCATGCCTAAAGGTGCGCTTTAGGGAAAGCACTGGTTTGTCTTAGTCGCCGATGCTTGCCAGGACGCAATGCATGCGCGGCTCTTCGGAGCCCTTACCTATTTCCTCTGGGCTGCAAGGGAATTTAAGCGACGGACGCTTCCCACCTGAAGACATTTCTTGTCAAGACAAATTCCGCATTAACGTATCTCTTTTCTTTCGGGACTGCTTGTCTGGCCGTCCTCACAAGACACAACGTTAAAGGTTCCCGTTAGACGACGCCGTGCCTTGCCGGGGTGTTCTGGTGCCTTCCGCTGGACCCCGGCAGCGAGCCCTACTCTACCTTCGTGGTTTGCGACCATCTTGCAGCAGGAGGAAAGAGCAAATCAAACAAAATACTCAAGCAAAGGCAATCTTAGATGTATGTGCATTTTTGTGGGCATAGCTGCTGAGCTAAAAACGTAGAATGCCTTTTTAGTTTTTACTGGCCCCTCCTGCCTTTTTTTTGTTTATTCCTCCTTCGGGCAACATACAGGTGTTGCCCATGAAGCAAGACAAAATGAGGTGCTGAACCTCTTGACTGGGTTTTGATCGCGCCGAGTTACAGCAGCGGGAGCGGTATTGAATTATACAATAAGAAAACGCTATCTTCGCTGTCGTTTACAAAACAGACACATAAAGACACTTTCTGTAAATTTAAATAATGCTTACTAACTGATATACAAAATTGACACAGACATGCAATACAAAATGGTTGTTTGAACCATAAACATAACAGCACATCAAATGGAACTAGACGTAAGCATTTTGCTGTCTAGGACACAACGTTATATAGAAAGGAAAGCGAAAGAGATGCGTTTAAAACCCTTGAGCGCAAAACTATCATTACCAGCATATATTACAAATGTATTTGAACTACACAACAACATGATTTTGTACTCCACTGACTGTGTTCCGTAGTAGGTATGAGGCCTATTTACCACAGCTGAAGTCTGACGTAAGTATAGTAGATCTATTTAGGTATGTGGTAAAAGAGTTATAATTTGTTTTTATTTCCTTAAAAATAACTTGCTTAGTTTGAATTCATATATAGTACTGACAGGGATCATACGACACTGTTTTGCCGAGCAACTATGGGTGTCGTTTTCTGCAGGTAAAAGCAACCAAGCTGCACGCGACTGCAGGGCTGATATTTTTTCGAAGTCATTTTTGTTACAGGTACCCCAGATAAGAAGACAGTAACTGATGCGAGGAGGGGTAAGATGGAAATACAACTGCCTTTTTAGCGAGAAAGGTAAATAATATCGCAGCCGAGAAAGCATGCAAATTGCTCTGTTATCTTTACACGGGTGTGGTCTATGCGGTCTCTTCAGCCTAGGTTGGGATAGAATTTAACTCTTGGAAAGGAATGGAAGCTGACACGTTCAAGTAAGCAAGAGCCGTTGCGAAGCTTAAAATCATAACCCAGGCAGCACACCAACATCGCACCAAACCCGGACCAACGTCGACAAAAATTGGTACCAACATTGGCGTAAAACTAGGTTTTTGAGACATTATTAGATTTTTATATATTGGTCCGGCTTATATGCCAACATTGCACCAGTCTTCGCGCTGCCAACATAGGTGCAAAGCGGGTCATGCCAGTGGTGTCACAAGTTGGTATTTAATGGCATGCCACTAGACTTCATTGGCACACGTGACATTGGCAATAAGCCGGCCGTGCCGCTAGTACCGCATATTGGTATTTATTGGCATGCAGCGAGTATTCATCGGCACAAGTGGCACTGGCGGTGCCACTGTTAACCCACCTTTAGCCATGCAGTTATTGCATCCTTGTCATTACTGCTGCCATTTGCTTAACTCAGTCTGACAATTGTGGTTTTCTTATGCAGTCATTTCCCAATACCATCTTGCATGTAATCTCCCTAAGGCGCCATAAAGACCATGCAATTAAA
This sequence comes from Amblyomma maculatum, assembly GCF_055883805.1. Lineage (NCBI taxonomy): Eukaryota > Metazoa > Arthropoda > Arachnida > Ixodida > Ixodidae > Amblyomma > Amblyomma maculatum. Next base: position 20,073,500 of record NC_139348.1, on the reverse strand, counting down.
TGAGACAAGCAAAATATTTTCCGAAAACCTTTTATTGAGAGCTCTATACATCTACATGCCACAAGGACATGAGAGGGCCAAAATGCAGTGCAGAAGGCATTGCGTAGAGGGTTAATATGGGAGGGGCTAGTAGGTGGAATTGGGAACAGGGCACTAAAAGCACATGACCAGGTAGTGCAGGGAGAGGTGATGGGGTGCAGTGTGCATTTGATCATGATGAAAGAGGCTGGACATGGGGATCAGGGGCGATGCACTATAGCCTTGTAGTGCGAGAGGTGTTGCAAGAATAGGAGGCTGAACATTGGTGCACTCCAGAGCAGTGTCCATCATGGAGGGAAATTGGCAGTGGACTGTGTTGAGCATGGTAGTTAGCAGTGAAGGGCCGATGGATCAAGTGATGAGGTTGAGGGGACGGAGGAAGCGCATGGCCCAGGCATTAGGCTGGACACACTGCAGGAAACAACCATTTATAAACAGTTTGTTGAGGAGATTGGCCCGTGGGTCTTACAAATGACATCTGCACATAAAACAAGCATTTATCACCACAAGATCCAAACTCACCTTCTCAACGCTTATCCAAACACACATTTGAAGTCTGGGTGCCCTATACGATTGAGTACAAAATACAGAACGCCGCTATAGTAAAGACTCTGATATAGTAACCTCAAACTGAAATCCCGGTTTATCTTCCATAGGCAACTGTACATTTTTCCCCATTTATAGTAAATATATTTTTGATAAAAATCGGTTAAATTGCTTCTGGTCACGGCGACGACTCCCACGATGATATCGCCATCCGCGCACTACCTAGAATCGCGAGGCCTAGACTTTTCGTATTTGAAAACAGAACAATAACCCCGAGTGTTCGTTTAGGCGGCTTTACCACTAGCCTTAGCAAATGTCAGGCGAAGCCTACTTTACAAAAACCTTGAAGCCGTGAGGGAAAGCTCGCAGCGCGAAGAGAAAAAAAGTAAAGCTGTCTATAAACATAGCAAGGAGACGGCGTGGTGCATTCAGAAAGTAGAGGAGAGTAAAAGTGCAGCAAGAAATAGGGAAGGGGAAGAAATGGGTTAACATTCACTGCTATGTGCAGCACAAAGCATGAGGCAGCGGAGGCAGAAAGTGGAGGTGCAGCGAGTACGTTCTTATAGCACTTTAGTGTCACGCGCATTTATCATTAATTGCCTTTTAAAAGACAGAAAGAGCAAAAAGGGACACCATGCTCATGCAAAGCTTTCGTTTTCACATGAAATCGAACTTGGTTGCATTCGTAATCACGTTATCCACATGCTTAACAGGTACTTCCACAAGATGTAGAGAAATTTTATAATGAAAAATCACACAAAGCGATGATAAAAGCGAGATGGAAGGTATTTCAGTTTTTTTTTCATTGAGCAACAAGACGTGTTCACTATGCGCCCATTTAACTAATAGAAAGCATTTTCAGGACCATGTCATCACAGACCACTGATATAGTAAAGACCCTGATATAGTAAATATTTAGCTGGCTCTAGTGGCTTTACTATAATGGGGTTCTACTGTACATATTGAATTCCTATTGCCACACATTCTTCTTTTAGAGCATTTTGCGACAGGTCTCTGGGCCTGCAAGGACATGGAGCATCTTATGACGTAGGGAATAAAAAAATACATGCAAAGTAATATGCATCCCACATACAAAAAAAAAGATATTTGGAAGGAAAAACCTGCTTTCGGCAAACCGATAACTTCAGGTGGATGCTTAGTGTTCATATACAATTACAGTTCCTGAAAATATGGCTGTTCAGGCTCCAGAACGTATCAATTTTTAAAAAATCTTTAAAAGCTCCAATAAGCAATATGGATTACTAAGCATGCAAAACCGGATGATATTAAAGAACACATTAAAGAATATTTTTCCGCAGTACGCCAGTTAAAGGCACACATTCATTACTGCGGCCAGAATAAAGAAAATATTGCCCTGCCAGAATCGATCAAACTATCTTCAATCAGTTAACTGAGGGAGATGTGTACATTGCAGATATTCTCAAGGCTGTGTATGCATATTATATTCTCATGATCAGTGATGAATTAGACACACCTGCTGGGTTTACAAGAACCATCTCGTTTCAAGTTCCAGCTTTTTAGTTTTCACAGCTTTTATTGCATGCTGCATTCTACTATAAACAAGATACTTTGTTGGGCGAGTTGGTCAGCGCTTGTTCTGCGGCTTCCTTTTATCTTGTCCTGTGTATTCCTGTTCGCGCTGTTTAAATGAACTACTATAAACAATTGCCTTACTTGTAATGTACCAAGGAATAGTTTTCATACAGTGCTCATCATAAATCAAAGGCACCAGAACAAGCACACGCACAAGAAAAGAAGAACGGGACAAAGCGCCACGCACATCTGATTTGATGTGCAGAATAAAGTACATATTGTAAGAGAAGGCTAGGTCGAGACGGCGAGGACGTGACGGCAAGGACAGCGAAACCTTGTCTAGCGTTTTAATCCGATCACGAACCCAGGCGCGCGCCGGAGCCAGCGCCGCGGGACGATGATGATGGCATGTACAAATGAAAGAAGGTCCACAGAAGGCTCACACAATCTGCACGGGGGGTCGTAAGCGGCCAGCCTAGCCGCTCCTAATTAACCGATGTACCGCAGCACAAAACGGTTTCAAGCGAGAAACATGAACAATTTCAGTTCCACGGTGGCGTCGATCGGCTGAGGGATCAACAGGCGTGACTTTGTAGTTAACTAGAGAAGTTTGGCTGATGATCTCGTAGGGACCAAGGTAGCGATGGTGGAATTTGTCACTAAGGCCAGGGGTGCGCAGTGGTGTATAAAGCAGTACTTCGACACCGGGACGATAAGAGACCACGCGATGCGTAAAATCGTAGCGACTCTTGCGGTCTTCCTGGCACGCTGCTGTGTTTAGGCGGGCACGATGACGGCATCTGGCCACACGAGATAAGAACTGGGTAGGTACTGATGTGGAGTAGTCGGGCGTAGAGAAGAAGGAAGCGTCGATAATTGTAGTGGGAGGACGGCCATAAACGAGGAAAAATGGAGAATAACCGGTAGTCCGCTGTACTGCTGTGTTGTAGGCGAAAGTGACGAATGGTAGAATAGTGTCCCAATTTCGATGATCCGGTGTGATGTACATGGAGATCATATCCCATAAGGTGCGGTGAAATCGCTCAGTCAGCCCGTTAGTCTGCGGATGGTAGCTTGAGGTTGTCTTATGAAGGGTGGATGACGCGTGAAGAACTTCGGCAACGACTGCCATTAAGAAGGCCGTCCCGCGGTCACTTACGAGCACCCGAGGAGCGCCATGACGAAATACAATTGATCGCAAAAAGAAATTTGCTACTTCTTGAGCGGAACCGGTCGGTACAGGTGCTGTCTCAGCGTAGCGTGTAAGGTGGTCGACAGCTGTTATAACTAAATGGTTACCCCCATTGAAAAGAGGTAGAGAACCATATAAGTCGATGCCGACTACGCCGATTCGCTTGGCGGGACAGGGAACAGGTTGCAGAAGGCCAGCGGGCGAAGACGTCGGCCGTTTGCGACGTTGGCACAGAGGGCAGGATGCGACGTATTTGGCAACGCAGGAAGATAGGCCAGGCCAAAAGAATCGTTTTTTCACGCGGTCGTAGGTTTTGTCAACACCAAGGTGACCTGCAGTAGCGTCATCGTGGAGAGCTGCCAGTATACGTGGGCGAAGCACACGCGGCACGACTGGGATCCAGAGAGTTTCATCTGGGCAATATACGAAGCGGAGTAGGATGCCATCTTCGAGCTTAAAAGTGCGGAGTTGTCGGCGAAGCCGAGCATTGGGTGGGTCCGAAGCGCCAATAAGGCGGTCGATGATGGGTCGGCAGTAGGCATCGGCTAATTGCTGTGAGCGGAGAGCGTGTTTGTTCTCAGAGTCGTCAAATGAAACTGTTGTGATATACGTCGGGGAAAGAGATGGTCGGCTGTGGTCATAGGTGGAAATGCATTGGGGAGAAAAACAGCAAGCCGATTCCGAAAGTGCACAGCGAGAACGAGCGTCGGCGTCTTGGTGTTGGCGACCCGCATTATACGTGACGGCGAAATTGTGTTCCTGCAGGCGTAGAATCCAACGGCCAAGTCGGCTTGTCAAATTTTTGAGCGAAGACAACCAGCAAAGAGCATGGTGATCGGTCACAACTGTGAAATGCCGACCATATAGGTAAGGTGAACTTTTTGGACAGCCCAGACGACGGCAAGGCACTGCTGCTCGGTAATGGTGTAGTTTTCTCAGCTGGAGTCATAGTTCGACTGGCGAAGGCAATCACTTTTTCACGAGAAGTTGCATCGCGCTGAAGGAGTACAGCTCCAAGACCGAGACCACTGTCATCAGTGTGCAGGATGGTTGGAGCGCTATCACTGAAGTGGCCAAGAACAGGGTCTGATGTGAGGGCGTGCTTCAGATTATTAAAAGCGGATTCGCACTGCTCAGTCCACACGGAAGGGCTGCGTGTTGTAAGTAGTTCATGAAGTGGAGCAGCAATACTTGCAAAATTCCTTATAAAACGCGGGAAATAAGACGCCAGGCCGAGAAAACTGCGCAATTCTGTAATACGTTGTGGACGAGCAAAGTTCAAGACCGCGATGATTTTTTCAGGGTCTGGGCGAATGCCGTCATGGCTGACTAGATGTCGCAATATTTTAATTTCCTTCCGTGCAAAGTGGCACTTCGTGGTGTTGAGCTGAAGGCCCGCTGAAGCGAGACACGTGAGGACCTCATTGATGCGGCTGAGATGGTCGTTAAAAGTTGACGAATAGTTGACAATGTCATCCAAGTAACATAAACAGGTTCTCCATTTTAGGCCGCGAAGCACAGTATCGATCATTCTTTCAAATGTCCCTGGTGCGTTACAAAGTCCGAAAGGCATAACAATAAATTCGTAAAGGCCATCGGGAGTTGAGAAAGCGGTTTTTTCTTTATCGTCCTCGTGCATAGGTATTTGCCAATAACCTGAGCGGAGGTTTCAAGTCGAAAAATATTCGGCGCCTTGAAGAGAGTCAAGGGCGTAATCAATCTTTGCGGGTAATTTTGTTGAGTGCCCGGTAATCAACCCAAAAGCGTACCGAGCCGTCCTTTTTTTAACTAACACTACTGGGGAGGACCATGGGCTTGTCGAGGGATGAATAATATTGCGATGGAGCATTTCATTTACATTTTCTTCAATTACTTTTTGTTCAGAGAGGGAAACCCGATAAGGCCGTCGGCGAACGATAGAGTTACCTTCAGTAATGATGCGATGGTGCGCAACACTAGTCAGTTCCAGTGGTGGGGAAGTGGCATCAAAAATGGCTTGGTGGTGTCGAAGCAATGTCAGCAGTTCTTGGCGTTGGTTCGGGGTGAGGTTAGTATTAATAGTTTTTGTGAGAACAGAAAGAGAGACGTCTGGCGAAACACGGCGCTGAGGCAGAGGGGCGGTGAGCACCATCAAGGACAAAGGTTGAATATCCACCATGCAGGGGTGAGAAGTTCCTTTTGGGAGCACGAGGGATTCACGTGAAGTGTTAGTGGCCGCTACTGTCGCTGAGCCGTTGCAGAACCTCACAAGGCTAGACGGGAAGGCGATACCGCGTGCAAGATGACGATAAGATGGTGCGATGAGTACGTTCCCGTCAGTGATGTTGTCAGAAACAACGGTAAGCAGTTTTTCGCACTGAGGAGGCAAAACAGTATCAGCGGCGGCAACGAGGGGATGATGTCGTTCAGAAACTTCAGATGAAAAATCGCTGTCTGTCATATGGATAACACGGTCGCCACAAGAAATTAACGCCGAAGCGGTTGACAAAAAATCCCATCCTAAAATCATCAGATGCGCACATGGTGAGAGCACAGCAAACTGCACATGATGGCGGACGCCTTCAATAACAATTCGTACGGTGCACTTTGCTAAAGGGCGCAAAGCGACGTCATTGGCTCCATGGAGTTCAGGCCCATCATATGGTGTCGTCACTTTTCGCAAACGGTAGCACAAACCAGCGTGAATGACAGAAATTGCAGCTCCTGTATCAATCAATGCTTCGACCGGTAATCCTTCAGCGAAAACAGAAATCACATTATACGGGCGATCTGGAGGACTTTTGGTAAGTTCGCAGAGTGCAGTTTGACCTCCGGAAACTGCAACGCTTAGTTTTCCGGATGGCGGACAGAGATAGTTGTTGCGGGTTGGAGAGGGGAAACTGAGCGGCGGTATGAGGATAGGGACCGACGTCGGGATGCATGAGTTCCACGAGGCTCAGACGAGGATTTTGGAGGTGGGGATGACCTTCGAGGGGGGCTTGGAATAAACCAGCGTTGATAATATGACGTTGTAGGGATGTCACTTTCAAAGGTATCGTAACCATGGCGCTCGTTCTGGAGGCGGCGACGACAGACGCGGGATATATGTCCTCTAATGCCACAGTAATAGCAAATTGGTCGGGAGGGGCGCCAAGGTGCGTAATAGGGTGGTGCAGATTGAGCCGTCGCTATTGCATTGACGTGATTGTAGGTGGGTGCCGGTCGAGGTGGGGGAACTAAATAAGGGGGGGGGGATGCTGCGACGTGCGCGTATGTCGGTACGGAGTAGGGTGCCGGAGGGCCAGATATCATAGGTTCGGTGATTGTTGCCAGCTCTTCTTTGATGATGCTGCGGAGACAGGCGTCGTTAGATGTTGCGGAAGAGTGATCGCACCCGTGTCGACAGACATGCTTGAGGGCCTGGAGCTCCTCGCGGATGATGGCTCGAATAAGTGCCCGTAGGTCGAGATCACCTTAGGTCGGGCCAGTAGCGTTGGCGGGCTGCAATCCGGAGGACTGCAGCTGGTCGACGCGTTGGCGGGTCGTAATAATGGAATCAATAGTTGAAGAATTCTGAGCAACTAGGATATTATACGCCGTAGAATTGATTCCTTTCAAGACGTGGTGTACTCGTTCATGTTCCGCCATGGTGGGACTAATACGCCGGCAGAGTGCAAGTATGGCCTCTATGTAAGACGCATATTACTCATCAGGACCTTGAAGGCGTGAAGTGAGCTTGGTCTTCGCGATCTCAGTCCGAACTGCCGGGTCGGCGAAGTACTGTCGGAACTGCTGTTTGAAGGTGGTCCAGTTGGTCGGGGCTCGCGGTTGATGAACCAAGACCTGGCGACCTCAATAAGGTAGAAAGAGATGTTGAGAAATTTCAGAGCATCGTCCCACCGGTTGTAAGCACTGCAGCGTTCATAGGTGTCAAGCCAGTCATCAACGTCTTCATCGCGACGACCAGCGAACAGCAGCGGGTCGCGCTGTCGTGTGGGCACAGTCGCAGGGGGTGGTGCAGCCGAGGTAGAGGGTCCGGCTTGTTCGTGGGTACTGTCGGTAGACATAGCGATGGTGGCTGTTGCCAAACGGCGACCGGAACGTAGCTCCAGCGAGAGGAAGGGCCCAAGGCAGCAAGGGGATCAAATTTCACCTCCACCACTTGTGAGAGAAGGCTAGGTCGAGACGGCGAGGTCGTGACGGCAAGGACAGCGAAGCCTTGTTTAGCGTTTTAATCCGATCACGAACCCAGGCGCGCGCCGAAGCCGGCGCCGCGGGACGATGATGATGGTATGTACAAATGTAAGAAGAAGATCATGGCATGTAGAAATGAAAGAGGTCCACAGAAGGCTCACAATATATATCTCAATGCCGGCGCATGCGCAGGGAACACATTCATCATCATGCAGTTTAAGATATGTTCAATAAACGCTTTCTCAGCATTATACAGATTGATTGACGTGTCAGTGACTCACAATTTACCTTTCTTTCCGACATAAAACGCTTCAATTAGCTCTCTGGCCATCGTATTACCCCTCCTTGCAAGAATGCGCACATCAGAAAAACATGGTTCACAAGTGCCTGAAGGGCAGGATCTGATACGCTTTGGAATATTGGAGCAATCTTTATTTTGCTCTATATTACGTTCACGTTCCCAGATTCGCTCATTAACACATCGGCCGGTTTGCCCGATGTAGGAGCAACTACAAGAGAAGGGAACTTCATATACAACCCCTTCGGCACATTTTAGAATTGTCGCCCATGCCTCATACCACAGCATCTTTCGCTGAGAAAGCGTTTTTTGAACATAGCTTATCTTAAACTACATGATGCTGAATGGGTCCCTTGCGCATGTGCCGGCAGTGAGATATATCTGTACTTTGTTCTGCACAACAAAACCATTTGTAAGTGGCACTATGTCCCGCTCTTCTTTTCGTGTGTGTGTGCGTGCTGTTTTGGCGCCTTTAATTTATAATGAATAAACACTAACTAGTCAAATATAAGTTATCTTAATCATACAGTGCTGCTTGTTCAGCTAAAATGATTACAGTTAGCCGGCAATGAGCAATTGAGCAAGTACTAGAAATTTACTTTGCATAGGCAGGAAAATATGCTAGATCGGAGTTTAATGATGTCATACGTCCTTATCAGCTAGCAGCCTAACAGGTATGCATTTTCCCTTATCCTAGCTACTCATATGGCCATACCATCGGCAACCGTCTATGTGCAAGATTATTTTCGGTTAGGCATACATGGGTCATTTTATATCCAGGTGCCAGGTGTTGTGCTCGGGCATCTTAAAACCAATTCATTGTAATTGTTGGTATAGAGAACAGTAATCTGCCTGAATACATGAGGTGAAATATTATTTTGCATGCTTAAGCACACATTAAAATACAATGCTTGATGTGACTATGGGATCACAAAAAAAAATACATCTAGCAGGACAGCGATTTTTCATTTTCACCCTATCACAAGTTCCTTGATACGCCAGTTTAGTCCTGAGCAGAAAAGTTGTTTCGCACACATTTTATATTTCAATACCTATAAAATGTTGCTATTTTGTGAATTTATTTCAAAATCAAAATGTCTTAACAGCTTCACAAATGGTTCTTTTTTCAAAGAAATGACAATATTTTGTACTCAAATTAAAAATAGGATTGTGTCTGGAGAAATAGCATTGTTTGCAGAACAAAACAGCACATATGCAAAAAAGCACTAATATCGCTCAAATTTAATGTGCAATGCATGAACTGAGAGTTCACCTAAAATTACAAGTACAATAGCCCTGTATACATGGACTCGACAGCCCCGGTTCGAATCAGAGTTGAGTAAGCAAGGTCATCGTTACTCGACCCGGTTGGTGTGTACTTGAACTCGCTTTCTAGTGAGTAAGTGTCGCAGCACAGCGTAGCGTCGAGATTCGAAGTTATTGTGCAAGTTTCGCACTCGTATTTGATCCCACTGCCTTTTACTATCGCGAGCTTCGATTATTTTTTTTATCCTTGATGAGCGCTAAAAAGCATTCAATTTGAGTGACGCTCGTCGCCGCTTTAAAGGCTTTTTCATATCCCAGAGTTCCCCATAACTCGACTTCCTGACTGCACAGCGTCCACATGCCTTTAGATAAGCGGGTCGAGCGCGTTAACCTACCCCCTGCAAGCGAGTTTACGCGACCCACTCCGCCGCCTATTTTACTCGACTCGACTGTGTATACATGAACCCCACAACTGATATTTTACTCGATAGACGTACTCAACCCCATTCTGCCGAGTTCATGTATACAGGGGTCGAACGCACGTGTAACAAGTAATAATGCTGCTAAGAATCCAATCTATTATCTTGTGGCTCATCCAGGTTTCTAAAAGATATCTTGTCTCACAAAGGAGAATATTTGGGGTTAAGCAGCTAAGCAACACAAGATTCATATGCGTGTTCCAACGCATGACTCCTCAATGCACTTACAGTTGCAATTTGCTTGGTCATGTGACAGTTGACTAAACCGTCTGACCAGACATGACAATCGAAAAAAAATCGGGGGATCATTTCTACTTTTGTTAAGACATACAAAAGCCGTCTGGCATGGTTTTTGTTGTTGGCACAGCATTCAGAGACTGCGGGAGTTTGGCAAAGTTTTATACGTCTTATTTTGTTTGGCAGTAGCGAGTGGATGCAGAAAAAGAAATATGAGTAGGGAATATAAGGGGTGACAACACCCCGAACTGAACCTATTGGACTAGTGATCCACACTGTGTATCTTAAATGGCGTCACTGGTCGCATCAAACACAGAAAATCGTCCTTGAGTATGACAGATTTGAAGCCCAAGAGGTGGTTTGGTTGTGGGCAGGTAGCTGGAAATGGGCAGTCCCCCTGAGAGGTGGGTGGCAAGATAACTGCCACCCATTATGGAGAAAGCCCTGGCAAGCATTCAGGCAAAGCTGCACATATATGAGCAATCAATGCACAAGAAACGCCCCATCAATGAGAAGCTGCACTAATAATTTCATTTTGTCTTGCAGTCTACCCCTCCTGCACAGTAAGCAAGTGTGCTCATGTTTTCCGAACTCACAAGAATATGCCAAAACGAACAGAATGTTCTCTAAATTTACAAAATTTGAACGAGTACTTCATGATGATCTTCTTTCTGTAAATGTCTTGCTCTAGGTTTACAGAATAAATTCATTGCAGCTGCGAATAAAGCGAGTTAGGAGCTAATGGTGAATCTCAATGGCTTGGGGAGAGAACTATTTATAATTGTCGCTTTGAGCAAAGTAAATAGCCTGGTTTAGGTCAAAGTAATATTACGTCTACATGGCTGAAGCCGGTGTAAGCAACCAGCATTGTACAAGCAATCAGTAACTGCACATCGGTATGAACAAATACATATAGTGCAGGCAGCAGTAATGAAGGGAGAGTGGAAGGCAAATAACCTGAGCAATACTGAATGGCTTTCTTCTCTGCAACCTCCATACATTCTTCCAGCGAATTCTTGTGATGTAAACATAATCAAGTACGCTAAATATTCCATCGCTTAAAGCGCCTGCACCTCCCAAGTCGAGTGTAACGCAAATGACTACTACTTTGTCATTTCAATAAGCTACGTCTGTTATTGTGGTATTGCACCACAGGTTCACTCAATCTTGCCTCAACTTTAAATAGTCACATGCTGTTGAAATAAAGCAGCGAAATATAGCACCAACTATTAAAGCGCTGCCAAGGGCACGAAGGATATTATTTTCTGCATACTATGGGCAAGACTTCCGAACAAGTAACCTTGAGCTAAAAAGCCAGAAAAAGTCATATAGCACTCAATCATATAGCAAAATGCCAGCAGAGCATTTAAAGCCAATATATGAATGCAAAATAAAGGCAACATGTCATACCTACCGAGGCAATGTTTCCTTACCCATGGCATGTTTTATGGCAAGGCTCCCACATTTGTCGACAGGTTATGCAGCACCAAAATTTTGATAAAGTTGTCTGCCTCACATTATGGGCGGTTCCTCTGCCCGAGGGATGCGCACGACAAACACACAGTGGGCCGTATGATAAACATCTTTAATCTCACAGGGATCGCGGATCGTCGAAGTCGGTGTCGTCTTCCGGGTGGCTGCGGGTCGTTTCCGTGGAGAGCGCCCGGAGCCAAGCAGGAACGAGGAGGCAGGGTTGGTTGGTGGACCAAGAGAGGGCGAGACGGCGGCGCGTGCCTTCTTTTATAGCCCCCTCGCGCGGGACCGGTTATCCCCGCCCGAGCGGGGAGAGGGAAACAGGCACGCGCGCAGGAAGCATTGGGAAGTGGCGCGGCCTTCGAATGCGCGGCGCGCCACGAGCCCTACATCTTCCCCCCCCCCCTCAGCGTCCGACCCGGGCTCCGCCAACAGCCGGGCCATGTCCATGTCCGAGCCCGGGTCAACGTAAAATATGAAGGCTTGTCGCCTGGCTCTGGCGGGATGCCATCTCAGCTGGTCCGTGGGACGGGAGAAGCAGCAGGCATGGCGGGACTGTTCCGGCTGGTCCCTCTCCGGCAGCGGCCACATCCTCGGGGTCACAGTGCAGCTGGGCTTGGCCCCGGATACGCCTGGCAGCGGCCCTGAGCTGCTGCTCTACATCGTTGACCCCTTTCCACGTGGCGCCGTGCTGGATGCACATTGCAGCAGGCGTTTTCGCCCCGGGCACACCGGCTTCCTGAGGCCTGTACTCCAGGCCTGGGCAGCGGGCTCCACTCCAGACGCGTTGAAGACGGCCAGCATGGCCGCGCTGGTCACAATAATGGGCCACAAACCACTACAAACTAGGGGGGCACCCCTTGTTTAAGTGGCCCCTCCTTGAACCATGCGCTGGGTACCGTTTCCCGCCCCAGCGACGGTGGTTCATCTGGCTGCTGCAAAATCTTATCAGAATGCATTCTGAAAGAAGCAAAGACGTTAGACAAAGTAGTGCACTACCTTGGCCTTAGGTTATAGCGTCGGTTTCGAACCGGGTTGCTACCCGTACGCCTTACTTTTGGGGAGATCGCTGCATCGTTTTGAGCTTCCCCCGCTTCGCAGTTATCGTCCTTGCGAAGGTGGTAAGCTTTCAAGTCTGCGACGTGCACCGGACCAGTGGTTTCACCGCTCGCCAACAACCGCAGCTGGTAGGTGAGTGGCGTAGTCCGTGCCGTAATTTCGAACGGTCCAACCCACTTGTGCGCTAGCGACGCGGCGAAACCACGCGCTGCGTTACTAAGCGGGTGCGTTCTTTTCAGTACCAAGTCGCCTGTGCTGAAAACGACGTGACGACGACCTTTGTTGTACTGATCCGTTTGCTCCATGCGCGCGACATCGAGGTTTTCACTAGCCGCGCGCTGCGCTGCCTCAAGGCGCTCGCCGTGCTTTGCCGCGTACTGTGTAAGCGGAGGGGGCGCGGGCCCCGCCGCGTCAAGTAGGGCGTTCTCTAGCGGAAAAGCGATCTCTTTCCCAAAATTCAAGTAAGCAGGTGTCATACCCACCTTCCTGTTCACGGTTGTTCTAGTGGCGAAAGCCAGTTCGGACAGCCGTGCGTCCCAATCTCTGTGCTGCTCGGTCGTCGCGACCAGCATACTCTTAACATTCCGATTCACTCTCTCGGTTATGTTGCTCTGAGCGTGGTAGGGACTCGTTTTCCTGTGGCGGATTTGAAGCGCCCGACAGGAATCAACAAAGACTTTGCTTGTGAAATACGAGGCATTGTCTGTAATCAGGTCGGAAGGGAAACTGAAACGAGTGAATGTCTCCAACAGTTTCTCCCAAATCCGTTCTGACACAAGCTTCCTAAGGGGGAAAACCTCAACCCACTTGGAATAGTGGTCCGTTATTACCAGGATATATTGGTGTCCGCGCGCGGAGCGAGGGAGGGGTCCCATGATATCGCACGCGACCACATGCCACGGATAGTTGCTAACTACCGGCTTCATCATGCCAGCGGGTTTCCCCGCCCGAGGCTTGGCTACCTGGCAAACAGGACATGTACGGGCGTAACCCAGCACATCCTTTCTCGTACCTGGCCAGGTCGCGACACGGCATAACTTGTCGTAAGTCTTACTGCCGCTGCCATGGCCTGCCAGCGCTGAGTCATGGAAGTACTGGAGGAATCGTTTCCGCAACTTCCTCGGGACCACGACTCGGAAGGGGGATGCAATCGCCTCTTCCTCGTCAAGTTGGGGGATGTAGTGGAGCAGTAAGCCATCATCGCCCAGCAGATACGCGTCGTACTTGCCCTCAGCGTTCCCGGTGCAAGCTGCACTACTCGCAAGCTCTGTCAGCACCCGCTGGCATAGACCGTCTGCTTTCTGGGCCTCAATTAGCTCTTCCCTACTGACCACTACTCCCCAAGACAGATTTCTCTCTGCCTCGCTTCTTGGCAGGCGAGTAGTCGCCGCCACCAGCTGCTGCGCCTTCTCTCTCTCGCAGCAGAGCGCGGCAACTCTGTCCGCCTCCTTTCTCTCTTTAACTACGCAGGGTGCGACACTCGTGTCCGCCCTCTCCTCCTCTCCACTAGCGACAACGCCGCTTTCAGCAATGCTGGTTTGCGCCTCTTCTGCGCTTCTGCCAGCTTTCAACGGTGCGCGCGATAAAGCATCGGCCACCTTATTCATGCTGCCCCGGCGGTACTCAATGGCGTACGCGTAACGTTGCAATGTCAGCGCCCATCTCGCGAGTCTGCCTGCGGGGTTTTTCAGCCTCTTTAACCACGAAAGTGCCTGGTGATCTGTCTGCACGGTGAAAACCGCTCCGTCTAGGTACATGTCGAACTTTGACAATGCGAACATTATCGCCAGGCATTCCTTTTCGGTCACGGAGTAATTCCGCTCCGCCGATGTGAGCGTGCGGCTAGCGAACGCGACAGGGCGCAGTATGCCCTCGTGTTCCTGCAACAAAACAGCTCCTACACCGGCATCACTAGCATCTGTCTGCAAGACAAACGGCTTGTTCAGGTCGGGGAGGCGCAAACTAGCGGTGTTCGCTATCGCGCGAGCCAAGGCAACAAAAGCGTCGTTCTGTTCCTTGCCCCAGACCCACTTCGAGCCTTTCCGCAGCAGCTGGTTCAACGGCCTAGCGAGCTCTGAACAACTAGGGATGAATTGTCTGTAGAAGGCAACCATTCCCAAAAACCTCTGCAAGCTTTTCACGTCCGTCGGGCAGGGGTAGTTCAGAATTGCCTGCAGTTTGTCATCGTTCGGTCTCAAAGTGCCATCATCAACCACAAATCCCAAGAGGTTCACTCTCTTCGATGCCAACTGCACTTTCTTTGGGTTGATCGTTATACCCGCACGCCTCATTCTTTCAAGAACGGAATTAAAGTGAATGAGATGCTCTTCGAACGACTGTGAGAATATCACGACGTCGTCGAGGTACGCCATCGCGTAGTTGAACCTTGCATCGCCCAGCACGATGTCCATCAATCGCATGAACGTGCTCGGTGCATTAGACAAACCAAACGGGATTCGAGTAAATTCGAAGAGCCCGCGGTGACAGGTGAATGCGGTTTTCTGAATGTCACCTTCCGCCACCTCAATCTGCAGGTACCCTCTGCTTGCATTCAGGACTGTGAAGAACCTTGCGATCCCTAACGCGTACATCACAGCCTCGATCGACTGGAAAGGGTACGCAACCGTAGGCGTCAGTGAGTTGAGCTTTCGATAATCAACACACAGCCTGACCGAACCATCTTTCTTTGGCGCTAGAACCACTGGGGACGCCCAGGGACTTTGTGAGGGTCTCACCGCGCCGGTATCTATCATCTCGTCAAGGGCGCTGTCGAGAAGCTGTCTCTTATGCGCGCTTAACGGCCGCGGGTTACATCTGAAAGGGCGCGCATCACCCGTTTCGATCTCGTGCTGAAGCAAGTCGGTCCTGCCTGGTTTCTCTGTGAAACAATCCGAAAACGGGAGTAAAGTTTCTACGAGCCTTCGGTGCTGACTACCGGTTCCCGAGAAGGACGCGATAATTGCTTCTAATGGGCTACCATTCAGTGTCGCGGGGGAGCCCTCTGCCACAAAAGCGTGAACGCTCGCTCGCTCAGCGACGCATTCCTGTTTGGGTGCGCTAACAAAGGGAATGAGGGGGGTGAAGGGGCTGTAGCGATAGCCGTTCTCCCCCATGTCAAGCACAATGCCTTCGCTCGAAAGAAAATCTCTTCCCAGAATAACTGGTATGGCTAAGCCGGGCAGATAGACGAAGCGATGCCTCCGCTTCCTGCCGTCAAAACGCAGGACCAGACGCACCGCTCCTTCTGCTTTTGTTGTCCCTGCTGCTAAGCTCAAAGGGGTTTCTGTTGGCCTGACACGGATGTTACATCTACGGCAAGCCTCGAAAACATCATCACCGACCAATGACAGAGTTGAGCCCGTGTCAACGAGTGCCAAGTAGCTTTGACCAACTAACCGCACTAGCATAAAAGGGCTCGAGCGCGACAACATTCCTTGCGCTCTACAGGCGAGGGGGACAAAAGCCTCTGCGCCCCCGGGGCGGTCGCCCGGTGACGCGGCGTGAGAGTACATTTCCCATTTTCCGCCGTGGCTACCACGAAATTCTCCCGCCGACGGCGACAGGCTGGTGTTACCAATTATGGCCGCCGGCGGTCCGCGTTTCCCTGCATACGCCTTGCTTGACACTCTCGTGCCACGTGGCCCGGCTGGTTGCAATTCCAGCAAAGCCGATCGTTCACCTGCCACGCGGTCGGGGGATGCCGCGTTCCACAAAGCGGCTGGGGACGTCTTTCCCCTCTCTCCGCGCCTGTGCGGACGTCGCTGGCGAGCCCAGCTCGACGCCGCTGCTCGAACGCGTACGGGTCAAGAGCGCGAGGAATCGCGGAGCCTTCCGCTGGCCTTTCCTGCCCTACCGTCATTACGTCTGCGCCTCTGGCGCGCGGCACGGAGTCTTGGCCTGCGGCCCATGCGCATCGCGGCTCTAGCGATTCGGCTGGCCTGGGGGGTGGCTGGTAGCGCAATTCAGCGAGTAAATCCGCCTGTACTACCTTCGCTTCCTGTGCTAGGGCCTCGAGGTTTGCAAAACCACGTCCCCGCAAATACGGCTTGAAGCGCGGATGGCATTGCCTCATCACACGCGTGACCTGTTCTAGATCGGTTGCCGTGGGATCTGCCCTCTTGTAGAGCTCCTGCATTGCGCGTACATACTCGAGGAGGCTCTCCTCTGGGTGCTGTGTCCGCAACGCTAGCTCCTCAAGCATCCGGCGCTCGTAATCGGGCGGCAAGAACTCGGCGCGGAAGCGATTTGTGAAGTCTGCCATCGACTGGAAGGCCGGCTGGCAGCGTCTCCACCGCGCCGCGCTCTCAACAAGTGCCACGGGGATTACCTGCGCTAGCACCACGTCGTCTGGGGAACCCAGTGCCGTCTGGTAATCCTCGAGTTCTTGCAAGAACTCGTGGACTGACTTCACGTCCGTGTAGCCGGAAAAGGAGGGAACCTCTACATTTATCCGCGGACGCGAGACTGTCGCCGCAGCTGTGGCTTGGTTGGCGCTAGCCACCGAACCGAGCTGACGGGTGAACACCGACAACACTTCGTTCATCTGCCTCATCAGGGTGACCGCATCGGTAACCTGCGCAGACTCTACCGCGTCCTTTACCTCACTTCCGGACGCACTAGCCCCTATTAAAAAAAAATCTGTATATAGGACCTATTCATATGGGGTTATTGGACATGGGAGTTGTGGGAGTTGAGGGAGTGGTAGGAGTAAAAGGAGTAGTAGGAGTCGCAGGCTATGTGCGTTGTCGAATGTGGTCAGCGCCCCTTGTTGTGGGGAAAATGAGGATGCAGGCTAAAAAGACGTTCAGGTAAATAAAAAAAATGCACGTAATTAAAAAAATGAAAAAAAATCTTGCTGCACCAGGAATCGAACCATGATCTCACCGATTACACCGTATGCCAGCCCAGCACGCTAACTACTACACCACGGCGGCAGATGGTTTGTATGATTATATTCGTCGTTTTCTATTGCGATTTTCTGTTTCGCACTTTGCATCTTTTTCTTACTTGCGGTCGTCCTTCGACGATTGCCCTGTAAACACGCTGAACCTTTTTCTTTTCTATCAATACACATAGGCAATATCATCTATCATTCAAACGTATCAGTGTTTTGCACGTACACCTAAGAATATGCGAATATGTTACGTACTGGCTATTTTTTCGCCGTGTTAGAGCGCATTTTTCTTTCTACTACAGAGATATCTCGTACAGATCCGCTTGTCATATATATGACCTTTTAACTTCCCATGCTGCCAGCGGAGCAGCGGCGGCGGTATTTTACTTCCCATCGCTCCCTTTGAATATGCAAACCCTTAAATAAGCATCGCTGTTGATATGCAGCTATCAATGAATGGTTCGGTAGGCGGCGACGTGTATTTTGAGTTATGCTCGAACATACTTATGTTCATGTGGAAAGGCGAATTTATTCCCTGCACGTCCGTACTGCAGACTCGTCATCAGTTACAGATATGAACGTGCGTCATAAGGTCGGAAGACGTGCAGCGATTGTTGATTGTAATTACCGCATGCGCTCACAGCAGCGCATGCAGAAATCGAAATGTAAAACAAACTTTCATGTTCATTTCATTCAAATTTGGAAAAGGCTTTCTTGTTTTTAATTTTTGATTGAATTTAGCGGGGACACCGCATGCGTATATCAAACTTTGCCTTTTCAAACTTCCATAAACAAATCCTGATTAAGGAGCCCATCCAACTCCTGTATCATGGTACACAGGACCTATTCACAACTCCGATAACTCCTAATATATATCCCACATGTGATATACAGGAGATAAAGGAGTCTGAAAAGGAGTAACAGGACCTATATGCATATCCTGCGCGTCCTCCTACTAGTCCTGAATGCGTCTTTATGGGTCCTTTATGCCCCATTCCGGCTCCTGCATACTCCCATATTATTTCATACAGGACCTATTAAAACCGCAAGTAGGTTTTTTCAATAGGGGCGTCCGAAGCGGCGGCCCTATCTGGCACGTCTTTTCTCGGCAGCATTGCACTCAACAACTAAGGCCGGCCGGGAGTCTAAACGCGCACGACTACCACCTAGCCCGCATCAAGAGGCTAGTCACAAAGGCTAAACACTTCATAAAAATAGACTAGAGGTGTGCACGGGCATAAATTTTGAGCCCGACCCTGCCTCATGCTACAAAACCGAGCCCGGCCTGGCACTGAAATTTCCTGTGCCCACCCGGCGCTCACACTTAAGGCTCCGGCCCTGCTCGACATGCTATAATAGACCAGTTGCAAAACCTATAAGTCAGCTTCCCTGTGAGGCAGAAATTCTTGCACAGTGGCCACAGAACATGATTCAGGGATAATAGTTAGGGGCAGTACATGCATCTCCTACAGTCTATGCTGCTCGCACAGGTCATTGTCAGAGAAAGGTTTTCGGGCATTCTTAACGCGGGAATAAAGGGGGAGCACTGTCAGCCTAGGGGTGAAGAAAGAAGATTTAGAAAAGGGACAATAACTAGAGAGGGTAATAGTGGGGCGACAATGCGCACGCGAAGAACGCTGTGACGAATGGTCAAGAGGTGCGGGAATTACCCTACTCGTCAGGCGGTGTGCTAGCACTGTACCCAACTATTACCCCAAAATCTATGCAGCCATTGTGCAGGAATTCCAGCCGCACTGGGAAGTTGACTTGTAGGCTTTGCAACTAGTCTATTGCAGCTGAAGCAACGATACAGAAAGAAAAATTAGGCGACAATCACTGGCGATGCGTTGAGCGACGACGACGCCTCCCGCTGCCGCTGGTGCACATCACACCGAGCGAAGGACCTCAGTTAGCGACAGAGAAGCGTTTTCAACCTCGCTTTGTTAGCGCCGCCTCTTCGTTTGGTAAAGGAGTACAGTTACGCTATATCAAGTTTCTCGCACTAAACAGCAACACTGATGAAATTTCTTGAAGCGTGTCACATCCAGAAAAAAAAAGGCCCCAGCGCAGCGGCGCGCTACTATACTGCGGTGCAGACATGATTGCAAGCAGTGACTTTCTTCTTCAACTTTCGAAAATTAGCAATATCTAGCCACACTAGCCTTTTTTTGCATTACTACCCTACCAAGCTTTTACTAAACCGTCTCGGTGCGCTCATATATGCCCAGATCAGACGAAATGAGCGTCTGCAGGTTCTTCGCTCATGCCGGGCTAGGAAAACAAACCTTGCAAGAAAAAAAAAATTAAAAAAAAAACACGAAGAAGGTGAGTACCCCGAAGCCTTTTGCAATAGGCTGCCTCGCGAGTTGGTTCCGGCCACATGAGAAATATTCTAAAACCCCATGGGCAACAGCAACGAGCGGCAATGCTTTGGTGGTCCTGAGCCCCCCGCGCATCGTGGTGCCGCGCGACTCATGCGGTTAGCGCTTTATCGCACCAGGACCGCATCTGCGCCTTTGCAAAGGTTGCATGATCTCAAAATCGGGGTGTCCGGCCCAGCCCAACCGACGCGATAAAGAAAATATGCTTTTGCCCGGATTCCACCGACTCCGCCCTAGGGAACCCGAGCGGCCGAGCCACGCGACGGCTCTACTCCGTGAATATCCGAAGTTAGCTTTTAGGGCTACAATGTCATGCAGTTGTTTACTTTAGGAAATTAGTACTCAGCAAAACAGTAACGGTTTAACTTGAAATAAGCTGAAAAATGATCGGAATCAAGTCGCGGACACTTGAGAACCACTTTTTAAAAGTTAACAACGTAATAAAGATGCTAAAAGAAGACAAATCTCCCTAGCACATGGCTTGCGCAGCCTGAAGGAACAATGAAATGTAAGGCAACGCTTGTAATTTAAAAAATGCTTAATCTAAGAGGCTAATATTTTGCTCCAATATACACAAAGGCTTTATAAAATCGTAATGAAAAGAATTTGAAAACTTACATGGAATATTTCTTGAAGAAAGAAGTATTTTCCGTGCGCGGGGCCACCGAACGTCGAGTGAAAACATCTTTATTTATTCAGTATTCTCAGAACATGTGGGTGGGCCGCCTAGTCCGGTAGTCCATTGGCTGCTGCTGCTGCGTTGGCCCTCTCCACCAGCCAGTGCTGAAGGTCAGGATCATCGCTGAGCAGAATAGCCTCCCACTGCTCCTCCGAGGGGTTGGGAATGGGGTCAACTAAGGGATTAAATTGGCATGGCCACACCATATGGTAGAGGTTAGCTACCTCTCCACAGTGTGGGCACTGCGGAGAGTATAGTGTAGGGTACCACAGGTGTAATTTAGCTGGTGTTGGGTATGTGTTGGTTTGTAGTCTCCTAAGGATGTTCTCTTCTAACTTATTGAGGGATTTGTGTGGTGTTGGGTACTCCTTTCTGGCTGTTCTGTATGGCGCGAGATTGTCAGCGTACACTGCTAAACCTATCAGGTTACGGCACCCTTCATGGTCATCAGAGGGAGACGCCCGGTATAGAAGAGCTCGGGCATGCCTGTGAGCTGCTTCGTTTCCTCCTGGTAGTTCCAGGTGACCGGAAAACCAGATGATTGATGCTTGGTTGGGTGGGTGCTTAGTTAGCAATGACATCCCTGACTTATGAATTAATTTGTAATTGAAGTTGCGACAGGCGTTCTGGGAATCAGTGAGCACAACGGCGTTGGGGTTAGATGCTACAGCTAATGCAATAGCTGCCTCCTCTGCGTGAGTCGGGTTAGATGTTTTCACCGAGGCGCAGTTCACCATCGACCCCGCAGGCGTTGAGATTACAATAGTCATGACTCCATTCTGTGGTCCTGCTGCGTCCACGTAAAGGGTGTTAGTCTGCTTGTCCCATTTCTTCTGCAGGGCTTCCCCTCTTGCTATCCTCCTCTCGATGCTATATGCGGGATGCATATTCCGCGGAAGGGGTACACGTTGATGCGTCTTCTCACATCGCGTGGGACCTCTTCCCTTTGGTCAATTGTATAGGGCTCATTAACATGGACCTTCTCGAGCAGTTCTCTGCCGGGTGTTGTAAGTGCGAGCCTATTGAGTTGTGAGAGCCATTGTGCTTCCCACATCTCTTCGAGGGTATTATGTACTCCTAGAGCCATGAGCTTGGCCGTTGGCGTGGAGTTCGGTAGCCCCAGGGCCGTCTTGTAGGCTTTCCTGATGAGATCCTCCAACGTTTCAATTTCCGACCTGGAGAGGTTAAGGAATGCCGTCCCGTACATTATCCGCGAGATCACGAAAGCTTGCACTAAGCGGATGGTGTCCCTTTCCTTCATGCCATTGTGTTTATTTCGGATACGATGTATCATCCGAAGGATTTGCTCGGTGGATGTTGTAAGCTTCTTCATTGTGGTGGTGTTCTGTCGCCCCTGCGGGATATACTGCCCTAGGATCCTGATCTCCGTGGGTTTCTGTACTGGGGTGGCTCTCTATATACACCGAGATGTTCTGTGCTAGGGGTGTCCTCGGGTTCTTCAGAATTAGCAACTCGGACTTTTCCGGCGCACACTGGAGGCCTCTCTCCCTGGCGTACCGGGCCACCGTGTCCGCTGCTGCTTGAAGACGCTCCTCGATCTCGGCGTCACTCCCCGAGTTGCACCAGACAGTGATATCATCCGCATACAATGTGTGTTTGATGCCGGGAATATCGGAAAGAAGGCCTGGTAGATCTTTCATAGCTAAGTTGAACAAGAGGGGTGACAGTACCGCCCCTTGCGGAGTTCCCCTCGGGCCTAGAGTGATGAGATCTGATTTTATTCCACCGAAGTTTATAGTGGCTTGCCTGGCTGATAAGAAGTTTTTAATATAGTTGTAGGTTCTTGCGCCACAGTTGATATCGGCGAGGCTTTGCAGGATAGTTTTATGTAGAACGTTATCGAACGCTCCTTTCAAATCAAGTGCCAGGATAGCCCTTGTCTGTGACTTGGGAGGTGTCTCAAGGAGGTCTTTGTACAAGTACAACACGGCATCCTGTGTTGATAGGTGTGGGCGAAAGCCGAATTGAGTGTTAGGTAGGAGGTTGTTATCTTCTAAGTATCTACTCAGTCTCGTGTTGATGACCCTCTCTATGAGTTTCTCCAAAGACGAGGTCAGCGATATCGGTCTTAGATTATCCAGTTTAAGGGGTTTGTTCGGCTTCGGAATGAACCGAACCTCGGCTGTCTTCCAGGATATTGGTAACGTTCCTGTAGCCGTTGAAGCATTCCACCAGCGAGGTGATGGTGTCATCGCTGAGGTTAAATAAGAGCTTCGCTGTTATCTGATCTGGACCTGGAGCTGCATTTTTTCTCATGGCCGCGATTTCTGCTTTGATTTCTTCTTTCGTGAGTGGAAACAACCGACGATACACGGAGACGGCAATTTCTGCACTTCGGAAGGAACATGCGTATAAAAGACATAAGTCGAAATTCGCTCGTACAATGCAAGTGGACGAGCCATCCGATACGCATTCAACATGCCAGCCAAACCTAGAGTAAAGATCTGGCAGTGGAACTGCCGGGGATACAGGAGAAAGCAGGCTGCTCTAAATCTACTTATATCTCAGGAGTCTGACCCACCGGCAGCTATCCTAATTCAAGAACCCCACCTAATACCTATTAAACTCCAAGACTATGTCACTTACCAGCACGACCAGTTAACTGCCACGTTAGTGCACAAATTATACACTGCCATATTGCACGACCCTTTCGAGCCGGATATTGCGCACTGCTATATAACTATTCGTCCTCTCCAAAGAGGAGCGGCAAGCACGCACGTATTGAATGTATACAGCCCTCCTAAAGATAGGCACGCAAAATTGGGTTCCCTCATAAAGAAATTTCTGACCTTAGTGGGCCATTCCCCCTGCGTGATTGGGGGCGACTTCAACGCAACACACCCTTCATGGGGCTACTCGGCAGCGACACCACAAGGCAGAAAACTGGAAGAAGTAGTGACGCAAGAAGGGTTATCGACCCTCACCGATCCCACTTACCCTACGAGGCTGGAAAACAGTGTCAGTAGAGATACGTGTCCTGACCTGACGTTCACCAAGAACATACAAAGCGCCATTTGGAAGAATACCGAACAGCACCTGGGAAGCGATCACTTCATACTCTCTCTGGAGATAAGCACAAATGCGTGCAAGCGCAAAATAGGTATCGCAAGAGTTACGAACTGGGACAGGTGGAGAAATGCCCAGACATCTCCTGCAAACCCTATTACCGACCTAGAGGAATGGGTTAAAGATGAGGTGCACACTTTGAAAGCCTTTACAAAAGAGGTCTGCGCGACAGAGGACTGCCCAGCGGTCGATCCACACCTTCTACATTTATGGGAAGCGAGGCACTCATTGACAAAGAGATGGCGCAGACAGCGGCTTAACCGCAAACTCTAAAAACAATAGAGGAGATAAACAAAAAGGCAGAATCCTATGCCATATCCTTAGCCAGAGAGAACTGGAATTCGCTCTGTGATGGTATTCAGGGGAAGCTAGGGGTGTCAGACTTGGAAGCTCCTACGTGTCCTAATCGACCCCAGCAGCAGCAAGTCGGCCACTAAAGACAGGCTCACGAAGATCGTACACGCCACCCCGGGTACGGACACAGAGTTGATAGAAAAGCTCAGGACCAGTTATCTGTGCAGGGACCAAGTCGTGGAACAGCCGGAGTATTCTGGGCTGCCGAATCCCGAGCTGGACGGAACACAGCGGCCTCTTTGAAAGAAAATGGCAACCGTCGCCGTCATACCGGCTAAGCGATTGTCGCGTCATCCTTCGGGCTTTCCGATAATCGCTTTTTCAGCAACTCTGCAGCCTCGGTTTTGTAACTTCCCTTTAGCAAGCGTTTCCTAGGTGGTAGGACTTGAACCATTCTTGAACGATGCGCTGCTACTGCTGCTCATCTATGTAGGGCTCTGTGCCAGCAGCGAAGCGTGTCGTCGCCCTGGAGAGGCGCCTAGCTGTTTTATTTACAGCACCCAAACCTGTTCAAGCTGTATTTTGTGAATGCTGTGTTCTACTTCGAATATTTTGCTCACTTTAGCATACCAACGAAAATGTTTTCGTACAATAGTGCTCAATCGAGCGGAATTTTTCAATCACCCTGAAATGAGGATTTGAAGCAAGTTTGTTGAAACTTATTGAGCTAAGCATCTCAGTACCACGACTTGCCACCTGCTTATAAGCTAGTTGCATACGATGTTTACGTTATCTCTCATAATGGCTAGTTGCATATCCGCACCGTCAGCATCATTCTATCTGCTAGATTAGTCGTTTGTTGGCCCGATTCATTAGGCACTTCTTTCTTTCTCACAGTTTAGTTTCTTGCGTATATTTTATTGGCCAAGAGAAGGCAGTAAAAACACATTTCTCTATGCAACCTGTTATGAGAGCCCGAAAATGTTTGAAAGAAGTCTCCAGTCTGTTAGCGATCGTCTTTTTATTACTGCTCAATTCCTTCCCCTGGGCGGCGGCCGTCCGCCCCTTGGACCCTGAGTGGTGCGTCGACCCGTCCACTGCTTTGGCGCACCTGCGTGGATTTCGACGCGCGCATGCAACCTTGGACTATAGTGTCTAGAATATACTGGCTAGAGTGCCGAGGGCGCGCGCTCGCGTGGCCGCCGCGGTGATGCCTGCCTGCTGCCACCGTGGGGCGGCGCTGCCAATAGCTAAGGTGCCATCGCTCCGCGTTCGCGGTCGCGGCAGCATAGGCAGCATAGGTCCGTATAGTAAGGCGCTGCGCTTTTCACTGCGAAACCTGTCTCTTGACGGTTTGAGCGTACTTTTTGTATAAGAACAGTCTTGGTTGAAGACAATCGTGCCGTCCTATTACTGTGCGGAGAAAATCATACGCTGAAATAGCGCTCGAGGAAGCGTTTAGCAAATACTGGCGGGTCCAGTCTGCTATATTTTACTGTTTGAACCGGCGAAGGTCTGCAGAACACACATATTGACTGCCTGATATCCAGCGAGGCGGGAAATTTGAAACAACCCCCTGAAGTTGACACGTTGATTGCAATACTTTGTTTTGAATAAATGATCGTGTCCGGGCCGGGTTCCCTATCGCTGCTATGAAATATTCCGATGGCGATTTTATTTGATCTGGAGCCAGTCGATTGCGATACGCATCGCAATCGCGTATGTAGGGTATCGTGTGCATCTTCCTCCCGAGTGAGCGCTCAGTTAGCTCATATCTCAGGTGGTTGGCCCAAGTTGTGGCAACTATTCTCAATCGCGATCTAACCCGGAAAGGACCGACGACGACTGTTAATTATTGCCCGCGTGATACAGGTATCAGATAATACCCTTATTTTTACACAGTTCATTAATCCAACTTTGAATTTCATCTACTCCTCAGTCTTTTCTTATGGTCCATGGTATATTGATGGCGCAGGCAACTGCTACGAACGTCAATACGGGCCTCATGCTTTCGGATAGTTTACATCGACGTATCTGCAATTAAGTCATGCTTATTGCTAAGGTGGTATATATATATATATATATATATATATATATATATATATATATATATATATATATATATATATATATATATATATATATATATGAGGTTCTTGACGTTTCATGGCATCACACATATGCTACAGAAAAGCAGGGCAATCTTGCTTTTTCGTAACAGGGCACTAGCATGTTTTCAAAGATCGCATGGGGCAATAAACACAACAGTCTGAATCTGACTTTAGTTTCTGTTCTCACTTTTCATGTGTTTTATTAGGATGTCACTTAATTGTTGCTTCCTACATAAATGATTCTTATGTGGTGTGCTTCCTCTTGTAACAGAAGGAAGAAACAAAATTGAATTGAAAAATTGAAAAAAATTTATTTCCAGTAATATACAGGAAATGGGCCTCGGGCGAAAAGCTACAGCGATAGCTTGAGAGATGCCCGAGGCCCAGTAATGGCAGAGCAACAGGACGTGTGACGTTAAGGCGAAGATATACATATATAACATGAAAAATTTGAAGCACAGAAAGAGAACATATATACAAATGAAACAGCAAGTTAAAAAACAGCACAGTAAATTAACGACCCTCAATATTGTAACAGCATGCACGAAATATGGCAGAACGTAATGAAAATGAAGTGACTATTCTTGTAATAATGTTTAAGGCAAGGAACGGAAAGTACAGAGAGACTGCGGAATTGATAAAATATAGCTTAAAGTCCTTAATTGACGCGGTAAAGATGTTTGGGTTGTGTATGCTATAATGATTTAATATGCATGGTAAAGTAAAACGAAGGCTCTGGTTACCGTATAACGTCCTCGTTCGAGGAACGCCCCATATTTGTTTACTTCTTGTGTGAAAGGGTTTCTCGTAAGGCTTAAGTCCAGATATTGTGGAAGAAGGCTAGGTCAAGACGGCGAGGTCGTGGCGGCAAGGACAGCGAAGCCTTGTCCAGCGTTTTAATCCGGTCACCAACCCAGGCACGCGCCAGAGCCGGCGCCGCGGGACGATGATGATGGTATGTACAAATGAAAGAAGATGATGATGGCATGTACAAATGAAAGAAGGTCCACAGAAGGCTCACACAATCTGCCCGGGGGGTCGGAAGCGGCCAGCCTGGCCGCTCCTAACTAACCGATGTACCGCGGCGCACAAACGGTTTCAAGCGAGAGACATGGACAATTTCAGTTCCACGGTGGCGTCGATCGGCTGGGGGATCAACAGGCGCGACTTTGTAGTTAACTGGAGAAGTTTGGCTGATGATCTTGTAGGGACCAAGGTAGCGGTGGTGGAATTTGTCACTAAGGCCAGGGGTGCGCAGTGGAGTATAAAGCAGTACTTCGTCACCGGGACGATAAGAGACCACGCGATGCGTAGAATCGTAGCGGTTCTTGCGGTCTTCCTGGCACGCTGCTGTGTTGAGGCGGGCAAGATGACGGCATCTGGCCACACGAGATAAGAACTGGGTAGGTACCTATGTGGAGTAGTCGGGCGTAGAGAAGAAGGAAGCGTCGAGAATTGTAGTGGGAGGACGGCCATAAACGAGGAAAAATGGAGAATAACCGGTAGTCCGTTGTACTGCTGTGTTATAGGCGAAAGTGACGAATGGTAGAATAGTGTCCCAATTTCGATGATCCGGTGTGATATACATGGAGATCATATCCGATAAGGTGCGGTGAAATCGCTCAGTCAGCCCGTTAGTCTGGGGATGGTAGCTCGAGGT
This sequence comes from Amblyomma maculatum, assembly GCF_055883805.1. Lineage (NCBI taxonomy): Eukaryota > Metazoa > Arthropoda > Arachnida > Ixodida > Ixodidae > Amblyomma > Amblyomma maculatum. Next base: position 20,046,078 of record NC_139348.1, on the reverse strand, counting down.
TGTCTTGTGAAGGGTGGATGACGCGTAAAGAACTTCGGCAACGACTGTCGATAAGAAGGCCGTCCCGCGGTCACTTAGGAGCACCCGAGGAGCGCCATGACGCAATACAATTGATTGCAAAAAGAAATTTGCTACTTCTTGAGCGGAACCGGTCGGTACAGGTGCTGTCTCAGCATAGCGTGTAAGGTGGTCGACAGCTGTTATAATCCAATGGTTACCCCCCTCGGAGAGAGGTAGGGGACCATATAAATCGATGCCGACTACGTCGAATGGCGTGGCGTTACAGGGAACGGGTTGTAGAAGGCCAGCGGGTGAAGAAGTCGGCCGTTTGCGACGTTGGCATAGAGGGCAGGATGCGACGTATTTGGCAACGCTGGAAGATAGGCCAGGCCAAAAGAATCGTTTTTTCACGCGGTCGTAGGTTTTGTCAATACCAAGGTGACCTGCAGTAGCGTCATCGTGGAGAGCCGCCAGTATTCGTTGACGAAGCACATGCGGCACGACTGGTATCCAGCGAGTTCCATCAGTGCAGTACACGAAGCGGAGTAGGATGCCATCTTCGAGCTTGAAATTGCGAAGTTGTCGGCGAAGCCGAGCATTGGGTGGGTCCGAAGCGCCAATAAAGCGATCGATGATGGGACGGCAGTAGGCATCGGCTAATTGCTGTGAGCGGAGAGTGTGTTTGCTTTCTGCGTCGTCAAATGAAACTGTTGTGATATACGTCGGGGAAAGAGATGGTCGGCTGTGGTCATAGGTGGAAATGCATTGGGAAGAAAAACAGCAAGCCGATTCCGAAAGTGGACAGCGAGAAAGAGCGTCGGCGTCTTGGTGTTGGCGACCCGATTTATAAATGACGTCAAAATCGTATTCTTGCAGGCGTAGAATCCAACGGCCAAGTCGTCCTGTCAAATTTTTGAGCGAAGACAACCAGCAAAGAGCATGGTGATCGGTCACAACTGTGAAGTGCCGACCGTATAGGTAAGGGCGAAACTTTTGGACAGCCCAGACGACGGCAAGGCACTCCTGTTCTGTAATAGTGTAGTTTTTCTCAGCTGGAGTCATAGTCCGACTGGCGAAGGCAATCACTTTCTCACGCGAAGTTGCATCGCGCTGCAGAAGTACAGCGCCAAGACCGAAACCACTGGCATCAGTGTGCAGGATGGTTGGAGCGCTATCACTGAAGTGGCCAAGAACAGGGTCTGATGTGAGGGCGTGCTTCAGGTTATTAAAAGCAGCTTCGCACTGTTCAGTCCACACGAAAGGGCTGCGTGCTTTAAGTAGTTGATGGAGGGGAGCAGCAATACTTGCAAAATGCTTTATAAAACGCCGGAAATAAGACGCCAGGCCGAGAAAACTGCGCAATTTTGTAGTCCGTTGTGGACGAGCAAATTTCAAGACCGCGATAATTTTTTCAGGGTCTGGACGAATGCCGTCATGGCTGACTAGATGTCCCAATATTTTAATTTCCTTCTGTGCAAAGTGGCACTTCTTGGTGTTGAGCTGAAGGCCCGCTGAAGCGAGACACGTGAGGACCTCATTCAGGCGCGTGAGATGGTCGTTAAAAGTTGACGAAAAGATGACAATGTCATCCAAGTAGCATAAACAGGTTCTCCATTTTAGGCCACGAAGCACAGTATCGATCATCCTTTCAAATGTCGCTGGTGCGTTACAAAGTCCGAAAGGCATAACGTTAAATTCGTAAAGGCCATCGGGAGTTGCGAAAGCGGTTTTTTCTTTATCGTCCTCGTGCATAGGTATTTGCCAATAACCCGAGCGGAGGTCCAAAGTCGAGAAATATTGGGCGCCTTGGAGAGAGTCAAGGGCGTCATCAATTCTTGGCATTGGGTATACATCTTTGCGGGTAATTTTGTTGAGTGCGCGGTAATCAACACAAAAGCGTACCGAGCCGTCCTTTTTTTTAACTAACACTACTGGGGAGGACCATGGACTTGTCGAGGGACGAATAATATTGCGATGGAGCATGTCATTTACATTTTCTTCAATTACCTTTCGTTCAGAGAGGGAAACCCGATAAGGCCGTCGGCGGACGATAGAGTTGCCTTCAGTAATGATGCGATGGTGCGCAACACTAGTCCGTCCCAGTGGTGGGGAAGTGGCATCAAAAATGGCTTGGTGTTGTCGAAGCAATGTCAGCAGTTCTTGGCGTTGGTTCGGCGTGAGGTTAGGATTAATAGTCTTTGTGAGAACAGAGAGACGTCTGTCGAAACACGGTGCTGAGGCTGAGGGGCGGTGAGCACCATCAAGGACAAAGGTTGAACATCCACCTTGCAGGGGAGAGAAGTTCCTTTTCGGAGCACGAGGGATTCACGTGAAGTGTTAGTGGCCGCTACTGTCGCTGAGCCGTTGCAGAACCTCACAAGACTAGACGGGAAGGCGATGCCGCGTTCAAGATGACGATAAGATGGTGCGATGAGTACGTCCCCGTCAGCGATGTGGTCAGAAAGAACGGTAAGCAGTTTTTCGCACTGAGGAGGCAGAACAGTATCAGCGGCGGCAACGAGGGGATGATGTCGTTCAGAAATTTCAGATGAAAAATCGCTTTCTGTCATATGGATAACACGGTCGCCACAAGAAATTAATGCCGAAGCGGTTGACAAAAAATCCCATCCAAAAATTATCAGATGCGCACATGGAGAGAGCACAGCAAACTGCACATGATGGCGGACGCCGTCAATAACAACTCGTACGGTGTACTTTGCTAAAGGGCGCAAAGGGACGTCATTGGCTCCACGGAGTTCAGGCCCATCATATGGTGTCGTAACTTTTCGCAAACGGTAGCACAAATCAGCGTGAATGACAGAAATTGCAGCCCCTGTATCAATTAATGCTTCTACCGGTAATCCTTCAGCGAAAACAGAAATCACATTATACGGGCGATCTGGAGGACTTTTGGTAAGTTCGCAGACTGCAGTTTGACCTCCGTAAACTGCAACGCTTAGTTTTCCGGATGGCGGACAGGGAGAGTTGTTGCGGGTCGAAGAGGGGAAACTGAGCGGCGGTATGAGGATAGGGACCGACGTCGGGACGCATGGGTTCCACGAGGCTCAGACGAGGATTCTGGAGGGGGAGATGATCTTCGAGGTGGGCTGGACATAGGAGGTCGTCGCTGATAATATGAGGGTACGTCACTTTCGAATGCGTCATAACCACGCCGCTCGTTCTGAATACGGCGACGGCAGAAGCGGGATATATGTCCTCGTATTCCACAGTAGTAGCACACTGGGCGAGAGGGGCGCCAGGGTGCGTAATAGTGTGGCGTAGGCTGAGCCGTCGTCACGGTGTTGATGTGGTTGTAGGGCGATGCCAGTTGGGGCGGCGGAACAAAAGGAGGGGTGATGCTGCGACGTGCGCGTAAGTCGATGCTTGGCGGGGTGCAGGAGGGTCGGACGGCATAGGTCGCGTGATTGTTGCCAGCTCATCTTTAATGATGTTGCGTAGACCGGCGTCATTAGAAGGTACGGAAGAATGATCGCACCCGTGTCGACAGACAGGCTTGAGGGCTCGGAGCTCCTCCCGGATGATGGCTCGAATCAGTGCCCGTAGATCCAGGTCAGCATAGGTCGGGCCTGTAGCAATGCTGGGCTGCAATCGGGAGGACTGCAGCTGGTCGATGCGTTGGCAGGTCGCAATAATGGCGTCAACAGTAGAAGGATTCTGGGCAATCAGGGTATTATAAGCCACAGAATTAATTCCTTTTAAGATGTGGTGTACGCGTTCAGGTTCCGGCATGGTGGGACTAACACGCCGGCAGAGTGCAAGTATGGCCTCTATGTAAGACGCGTACGACTCATCGGGACCTTGGAGGCGAGAGGCGAGCTTGTTCTTCGCGACCTCGGTGCGAACTGCTGGGTCGGCGAAATATTGGCGGAACTGCTGCTTGAATGTTGTCCAGTTAGTGGTGTGGGGTTCGCGGTTAATAAACCAGGTTCTGGCGACCTCAATGAGGTAGAAAGAAACGTTCAGAAATTTTAGAGCGTCGTCCCACCGGTTGTAGTTACTGCAGCGTTCATAGGTGTCCAGCCAGTCATCGACGTCTTCGTCGCGACGACCAGCGAACAGCGGCGGGTCGCGTTGTCGTGCGGGCATAGTCGGAGGGGGTGGTGCAGCCGAGGTAGAGGGTCCTGCCGATTCTTGGGTGCTCTCGGTAGACATAACGATGGTGGCAGGCGGTAAACAGCGACCGGAACGTAGCTCCAGCGAGAGGCACGGCACAAAACAGCAAGGGGATCAATTCTCACCTCCACCACTTGTGGAAGAAGGCTAGGTCAAGACGGCGAGGTCGTGGCGGCAAGGACAGCGAAGCCTTGTCCAGCGTTTTAATCCGGTCACCAACCCAGGCACGCGCCAGAGCCGGCGCCGCGGGACGATGATGATGGTATGTACAAATGAAAGAAGATGATGATGGCATGTACAAATGAAAGAAGGTCCACAGAAGGCTCACAATATATTCTTCAAGAAGTCAGTTAAGCATTGAGGTGACAATTTAAGGCAGTGAAGTAGACGATACTCAAACATGGCATGCACACGATGAATCCTATATTTCGGAAATATTGTTTCTGTATGGGCAGTGTAGCATGCACCAGCGATCAGTCTAATTGCCTTCTTTTGGAGACCGAGTATGATGTTCAGATCTGTTTTGGATGTTGTACCCCAAACGAGGTGACAGTAGTTTATGTGAGATTGAATTAAAGCGTGATAAATAAGGAGCTTATGCTTTGAGAAAAATTCGTTGCGCAGTCTCGAGAGAAAACCAACAGATCTAGTGAGCTTGCTTCCAATATACATTATATGGTCAGACCACCTCATGCGAGAGTCGAATACAATGCCGAGTGATTTGAACTTGTCTACAATTTCAATAATGTTATTTTCTAGATGCAGAGTACTGTTTACTGTAATATCCTGGCTAAGGGGACGAAAAAAGACTGCTTTGGTCTTGTTAGAGTTGGCTACCAAACCATTAGCTGTGGACCATTTGTGGAGAGCACAAAGAACCAGATTTGCACTATTCATTAGTTCATCGGCAGAAGATCCTCTAAGAAAAAAACTTGTGTCGTCAGCGTACTGAATACAACTTGTATGATAGGCTATGCTCGGAAGGTCGTTAGCATATACATTAAAGAGGAACGGTCCAAGAAGGCTACCTTGCGGGACACCACATTCAATGAAAAGGGAGCTAGACTTATGATTATCGACCGAAACGACCTGCTGGCGTATGTTTAAATAAGAACGAAAGAGTTGGAGGGAAAGACCACGGACACCATAGCTTTCAAGTTTACAGAGTAGTATTTCATGATTAAGAAGGTCGAAAGCTTTGGTAAAGTCGATGAAAATACCAAGGGTCAAACTTTTAGCTTCGATATTATTTAAAATAATTTCCTTTTGCAAGAGTAAAGCAGATTCCGTGGACTTGCCCTTTCGAAATCCAAACTGACTGGCATTTATTAAGGCATGTTTAGAAAAGAACCCATCGATTCTCTTGAGCATTACTTTTTCAAGAGCCTTTGAAAAAACAGGGAGAATAGAAATTGGCCTATAGTTGGTCATCTTGTTTCTATCGCCTCCTTTGAAAATAACAGTTACGTTTGCATATTTTATTCGTGCAGGAAAAATTCCTGATGTGAGCGACAAGTTAAAGATGTAGCTTAAGCATGGTGCTAAGAGATCCGAAACAAATTTAACTGGCTTAATTTGGAAGCCATCGAAATCGGTGCAACTTGTAGGTTTTAGGTTCTATATAACGCTAAAAACTTCCTCGCTGGTCGTTAAATGAAAAGCAAATGTCTCTAAACCTGTGTTTTGGAGATACCGAAGTGCTTCGACCGCGGAACCACTCGGTCTAAAGCTTGCGAAAAAGTCATTGAATTTTTCTGCCAGCAAAGAGCAGGAATAGGGCAGCCATCGATCACAAGCTGACATAAGTGCGTATTTTTATTCTTGCTAAGAAACGATTCATTTAAAAGTTTCCAAAATGCTTTCGGACCTTCCCTGCTAGTGAGGATACGCGACTGATAGGCATATTTAGATCTTCGCAGTTCGTTGGTTAACTTGTTGCGGTGTTTTTTGAAAGCTGTAAGGTGATCAGGGTTCCGAGTGGACATAAAGCGTTTGAAGAGCCTAGACTTATGATTCATCATTTTGACATGTGTTGGAGTCACCCAAGGTTTACGGAGTTTTGTGTTTGATTTCTTTGTTTTCCAGGGAAAACACTTATTGTAAATGTCTTTCAAAGTACTTAAAAAGAGCTCATAAGATTCATCAACGGAAGAACAGGCAAAAACACAGTTCCAATCTGCAACGCGTACAGATTCGCGAAATCGGGCAAGTGTCACATCAGTTATACATTGATAAGCAAAACTATTTGGTTGTGCGTAACTTGGTGAGCAGCTATGTGGCATGGATACGAAAATGGCACAGTGGTCACTAAGGTCACAAGCAATAGTACCGGCAGAAATGACGGGGGAGACAATGTCTACTATAAAAAGGTCAATTGTACTGATTGACGTCGTTGTTATCCTTGTGGGTGTAGTCATAAGATTTCTAAAACCATTGGAAGCAATTGTGTGATTCAATTGGCGATTTATAGTAGAAGGTGCAAGTGTATTAATGTTGAGGTCACCACCAATAATAGTAGAGTATTGGACTTCAGCGGCAAAATCGAGAAATTTGTCGAGATGTGTTAAGAACTTATCTGGGTCACCTGACGGCGGCCTGTAAACGACAGAAACCATTTTGTCCGCAGTCTTCAGCGCGAGCATTTCACAGTCAGGAGTGATTATAGAGAACTCAGGTAAAACTTCGCTATGAAGGCCACTGTTCTTTACGTAAATGGCAACACCCCCTCCACGAGAAGGGCGATTCAGGAAACAAGGATCATAGCCGGGCAGTTTCACCAAGTCAGCATCGCATACGGCCCATGTTTAAGTTAGCAGAATTGCATCAAAATTGTGCTGCAGACTGTCAACAAAATATAAAAAGTCGTCAAACTTGTTACGCAGAGACCGGACATTAATATGTAAGGCAGAGAAATTATTTAGGTCGAGGCAACCGTTTACTTTATGGGGAAGTAGTAATTCGTGATACTCCATATTTAGTTTTCAGTTTACGGTGAGTTATTGGGCTAGCAGAGCCAGGTCACTCTCTGACCGAATGGCAAAGGCGGAGTCCCCTTCCTTCCTCCTGACCAATATTTTGCCGTTGACATGCCAAGCAAATTTGAAGCCAAATCGTTTCGCCTGCTCTTTCACGATTCCAAGGAGGTCTCGCGAATACTTGGTCATGTTCTCTTTGACCAAGACAGAGCTGTCTACATCACGGAAGGCGCTCCATTTGGCGAACCATTGGAGAACCATAGGTGATTGTATCATTGGTTCTTTTTTTTTTACAAAGTCTACAATACAGTAAAATTTCAGTAAAAAAGCGCAGCAACTATAAACAAGTAAAAATGTAGAAATGCACCGGTAAAGGTTTTCAATAAAGGCCGCGCCGCGTATGACACCGCAATAATTTTGAAGTAGTATAGAACCAATTTTTGGTGGTATTTTTTTTTTTCAATTGGTAATGATGCGCAAGATATTCATGTGTAATTCTCCACGTGGTTTTTCGCCTACCACCGCTAAGTAATTTATAATAGATTTTACTTTCTTCTCCAGTTTCGGCTTCGGTTTCAGCAGCCGAGCGGTAGTTGTACGGTCACAATCAAGTCTATAGGTCACGCACGGGATGAAAAAAAAAGCTTCAACCGCAGACTCGCAATTAGCGCCCTATTTTACGCGTTCATTAGCCACTTGCTTCTGCGCTCCAGCCAGTTTTCTCTTTGCTCTTCTCAGAGAGCGAGAAATGTTGCTGGATTTCTTTGGTTGGTTGCATGCATGCTTTTTCCCTCTTTCTGCTCATCTTGTTCTGTGTAAGCCTCCGCTGGCATTTGCATACGCGCAGCTATCCCCTTCAGAGTCGAAGGTCAAGCGACACTTTTCTGCAAAATACATTCCCATAAATGATATGTGTTTTCCTGAATCAGGTTTCAGGCAACATCCGGAACAAAGACCCTTCAGTGCACCTATATATATTAGCTCTTCAGCTTTTATCTGTTGTTGTAATGTACGTGCTTTTCCGACAATATACGCTGCAGCGTCCACAGAATTGCGTTCAGGCATCAAGCTTCCAAAAGTTAGCATTTTTCTATGTACAAAGTGGCAAAGTTTTTTTTTTCGGCTCGAGATCGCGCGCAGGCTACAAAGAGAGAATGGTGCTTCGGTTAATTTGGTCGAAGTTGCAGGGATGGAAATTGAGTCAAACGGATGCTTAGGTTCAAGCTGCACGTCTGCTGCTGCGGGAATGAGTACTCGCTCCGCTCTTCTGCTGCCGCCGGCACCTCGAAAGCATTGTCAAACATCCCTGATGGTACATATGGATGTCGTCTGCACCAGCCGGAATTACCGGCACTGCGCTTTTGTAGTTTAGCCGCTGGTTGGTCACAGATGTTTCTCACCTTCCTTTTTGATGTCTTCTTAGACAGAGATGGCTGGGATAATGGTCGAATACCGTTGGCACGGCTTCGGACTTAAGACGTGGTCTATCTCTAGCGAGCTCGTTGACGATGCCGTTCACCGTCACTTTGAACGTTCTCTCGATGTAGCTCTCCTCAAAATGTTTTTCGCAGACAACACACGTTGGAGTCAACTTGCGGTCCTGTCTTTTAATCAGCCGCTTCCACTCCGCAAGCTGCGCAGGGTCCGATGGCACACCGAAAATAGAAACCTAGTCCTGATTCGAGCGGTAGCCACTCCGACAGTGCGACACGAAACATGTCTTTATTCTGCCCTGATGCTTTATTTTTAGCATCAGTAGTCGTTGCAAATTTATTTCCCTCATATGAATGCAAGGAAAAGAATGACTAAAACAAAAGAACAGCATAGACGCGTCCAAAGCGCTTCGAACCCCTGAAGGCACGGCCAGCGCAACTGCGGCAAATCAAGGGCGCGCCGGCGGCCGACGGCGTCGACGGCACCTTTACGATGAGCAGCGCCCCTGGCGGCCAACGTTGGAAGGCATCGCCGGTGAGGCCACCTCCTCCCATTGGGAGACCCCTCCGCCACGGCACACTAATAAGTATCCCAAGTAGCACAAAGTGGGCTATGACGGGGGGGCCCGCGTTAGGCCCGTGAGGGCAGCCCATACGGGCTCCTTGCGGGATTTGCAAAACGTACCCAGAGGGGCCCCACGTGGGCTGCCCAATTTCGCCGCGATCGGTCCCAAGCTGTATAAGTGTAGGCAGCCCAAATGGGGCTGCCCGCATTCAGCCCAGGTAGACGAATGTGGGCAGCACACCAGAACCATTAATGGGTCCCACGTTTGTGCAAGCAGTAACATCCCATTGAAGAAGGCTTTAATTTTTAAGTCGATTAATCCCTCTAATACCTGAATTGTACAGGCGCGAGATTTGCGGAGGCCAGTCCGTTTCGGGCTGACCCACGTGCTGCCCTCATGGGTTGAATCGGGCATTTCCAGGGCTGGCCCTGAAAATGCCCGAGAAATTAGAAATTTATTCCCAACACTACAGTAATGTGGCCTGGCCCACATCACCCCAATATGTTGGTCTGAATATTTATTTCGGTGCTGCGTGCAGAATAGTAATGCCGTAGGAATCATTTCGAGGTCGTTCAGTACATACTCGTAAAGCGCAACAGTTACTGTTGCATATTTTCTGTCGATATTGCATAATTAACGTAGTTTATAGAGTAAACATAGATAGTCTTTATTCATTGCATAGATATGCTTAGGGCAGGTATGTGAAACCTCCAGAAGAGGCAATTAGTGGCCGGTATAACATGATTTACATAAATAAAATGGTGCCTTAAAGATAGGGTGGAGACGTTTCAGAGCGGCATGCCCGCCTACGGCCAATTTGGGGCCCAATGCAGCCTTTCGTGGGCCGCCCCAATTGGGCTTACCTTATTCTTACCGTATGGACTACGAATATATGTTGCATTTTCCCGCAAGTACCCCAAGAAGTACCCGTGGGGGCAGCGTGGTGGTGTGCTCGCTTTTCAGCCCGGCCGCAAACCATGTGGGACCTATTCGGGTTTTGCGTGGGCAGCCCCAATCGGACTAGCCCGTCATCTATTTGCTTTAGGCCCACATTTGCATCGCCTCTGCCCTAAATTGCCCCGCAAGAGATCGATGCGGGCAGAAGCGGGAAGGAGTACTTGCCTGCCCCGCTAACGGCCATGCGGCAATTATCTAGGTTTTTGGTGGGCAGCCCTATTTAGGGCAGCCCAGGAATTTTCTGCATGAATTCCACATTTTCGTCTGACCTTCCCTCAAGTGCCCCTCAAGGTTCCCATGTAGGCAATGTGTGGACATACCCGTATTTAGCCCCGCCACTGCCTATATGGGAACTATTCGGCTTTTGAGTGGGCAGCCCCAATTAGATTAGTCCAGGCTTTTCCTACACAGAGCCCAAATTTTATTTGCATCGGGCCTAAAATTTCCCAAGCGGGACCCTTGAGGGCCAGATGTGAGAATATGTAATCAGCTAGCCCTTTCCGCGCCTATATGATGCCCAGATGGAAAAAGCAGGGGCAAGCCCAATTTGGGCTTGCCCGCGTGACCTCATGGGTGTTATTCTGGTTACCTAAGCCCAGCTTGCCCATACGGGCCCCAAGTGGGCCACGTAATGTGTGCTACTTGGGATATTCTAGGCACTATAGTCGGGCCTTGCTCGCATCGCATGCGGTGAGAGAATGCGATCCGGAGAACGCCAGGAGGCGCGAGGACGGGATTGTGTGGTGCGTCAACACGGAGAGCGGGCGCTGGAAAACTGTGTGCGAACGTGCGTCTGCAAAACAAAGATTTGTAAATGTAATCCAGTTGTCAATTGTGAATATGCCCTGTGTCGGTAGCTAAGTCATCGTCCCGGAAGCCACGGGACATGCGCACACAGTCGGCTTCTGGGGGAGAGGAGGTCGCCCTTCTTTCCAGTGGTGGCTATAAAACCAGAGTGCAATAAAGCACGAAGGCTCCTTTTCCCTGCAACCGTGTTGTCATGTTCTATCGACTGTGACAGCCGATACATGGTGTCAGAAGTGGGATGCCACCGACCAACTAGATGTAATTCCTAAAGCCACCGGAGCCGCTGCGTGTGACAGGGGACATCAGCAAGCACTGGGAGCTCTTTAAACAGAAGTTCGAGCTCTTCTTGACTGCATCGGAGCCAACCGAAAAACCTCGACCAGAGTCTGCGAATGCCGCGCTGCTCTTGAGCATCGCAGGTGAGGAAGGCATCGCAATCTACAACACGTTTACCTTTGCAGATGGCGAGAAGAAGCTCGACTATGCGACGGTGGTGAAAAAGTTTGAAGAATACTGTGCTGCCCAACGGAACGAAGTCCACGAGCGGTATATCTTCAGGAAACAGATGCAAGATTCCGGTGAGCCCTATGAACATTTTTTGCGTGATTTGAAGACGCAAGCCCATTCATGCAATTTCGGCTCATTGACAGAGTCAATGATTAGAGACCAAATAGTTTTTGGCACCAGTGATAGCAAAGTACAAGAGAAGTTGCTCGCAGACAGCCAGCTCACCCCCAAAAAAGCAGAAGGAATCTGCAAGGCCGCTGAGAGCGCAGCTGAACACCAAAAGATATGGAATGAGCGCCAGCAGCAAACGGTGGACTTGGTGCGAAAGGAAAGCCCGTTTTTGGGTAAAGCGCAATCAAAGCAATTCAAGTGCAGAAAATGCGGCCGAACTCATGCGCCGCGAAGCTGCCCAGCGTTCGGACGTACATGCAGAAAGTGTCAAGCAAGGAACCATTTTGCGGTCTGCTGCAAGGCAAATAATCAGGTGGACGCACTGCAAGAATCCGAAGAAGACTTTAGCGTACTCGACGTGTCGGTTAGCAGCGTCAGCAGTCGACGTGAATGGACCGTTGAAGTATGCATGAACAGTTGCTGGTGAAGTTGAAAGTGGACACGGGATCCCAAGCTAACCTGTTGCCCTTCGGTCTTTACAGGAAGATGAATCCCAAGCCATCATTAATGCCGAGTAGTGTGATCCTGAGATCGTATGGCGGCGGCATTATCAAACATATGGGTGTCCTCAGAACTCAAGTGGAGCTGAATAACCGAAAGAGCGTTTGCAACTTTTTTGTAGTGCGCAAAGGAAATCAAGCAATCCTTGGTCTTGAAGCAAGCGAAGAACTGGGTCTTCTGCCGCGGGAAGATCACAACGTAACAGTAAACAGTTCTGATGAAGTCATTCACGATTACCAACACCTGTTCAGCGGCACAGGCTGTGTTCGACGCCAATACCGCATGGCCCTGAGCGAAGGCGCCACACCTGTTGTCCAAACAGCGAGACGGGTACCTCTGGCTCTGCGAGAACCGCTTCGGCTAGAACTTGAACGCATGGAAAAGGCTGGGATCATCACAAAAGTCACAGAAGCCACAGACTGGGTGAGTCCTCTCGTTATCGTTCGCAAAAAAGACGGCAATATCCGAGTGTGCATGGACCCTAGAAAGATAAACGAATGCATTAAGCGAGAACACTACGAAATGCCAAGGCGAGAAGATATAGAATCCGAGCTAGCGGGCGCAACAGTGTTCTCCAGACTTGACGCAAACTCGGGGTTCCATCAGATCCCATTGCACGAAGAAACCTCCAGGATTTGTACTTTTGCAACACCGTTCGGTCGATATCGTTTTTTACGGATGCCTTTCGGTATTTCGTATGCCTCTGAAGTGTTTCAGAAAACACTTAATGAAATTTTTGAATCTCTTCCCGGCGTGAAAGTGTACGTCGACGACATACTAGTCTGGGGCACTTCCCGGCAGGAGCACGACGTACGCCTTCGGTCAGCTCTGCAAGCAGCTGAGCAGGCCGGTCTCACATTTAATCGTGAGAAGTGCACAGTTGGCGTTCAAGAAATTGAGTTCTTGGGCGACGTTATCAGTGCAGAAGGTATAAAACCGAGCCCTTCACTACTGAAAAGTATGTTGGAAATGCCCGCCCCCTCTGACAAATCGGGAGTTCTGCGAATGCTGGGGGTCGCAAACTACTTTGCAAAATTTTTACCCACGCTGGCGGAAAGAACGACTCTTCTCAGGAGCCTAATCAGACAAGATGCAGTTTTTGAATGGACAGATAACCATGCGAGTGAATGGAAAATGCTATGCCATAGCATGAGCCAACAACCGCTCCTGTCAATGTTTGACCCCAAAAAACCAACAAAAGTGTCCTGTGATGCATCACAGAATGGGATTGCTGCAGCTTTAATGCAGTGTCATAGCGATTCCTGGAAACCTGTGGCTTATGCTTCCAAAGTGCTCACTGACGCGCAGCAGCGGTACTCTCAAATAGAGAAGGAAGCACTGGCTATCGTATACGGGTGCGAAAAGTTTCACCACTTCGTCTACGGCCGGCAGGTTATTGTGGAAACAGACCACCGCCCATTAGTTGCCATCCACAAAAAAGCAGTTGGCGATATGCCACCAAGGCTGCAGCGGTTTTTTCTTAGGCTGATGCGTTATGACATAACAATATTCTTCGTTCCAGGAAAAAAACTTCTGCTCGCCGACATGCTATCAAGGGCCCCCGCCGAGGACGATAAGAGCATCCAGAGCGATGACGTGGAAGTTCATGCCGTAAGTGTGGTTTGCTCACTTGTCAGCGACGACACGTGGAAGCGACTGGCCGTAGAGACGACGAACGATCCTTATCTGAGCTCCGTTCTAAAATGCCTAAGTAATGGTGTTCCTATCGAAGGGCCGCTGAAGTCAAGCGAGGGCGAACTGTCCGAAGTTAGAGGCGTCCTGCTAAAAGGCTGCAAGGTTATAATACCAACTACCTTACAACAGGAAATGTTAGAAAAAATACATCATGGTCATATGGGCATTAATAAGAACAAACTCAGGGCACGGCGTCTAGTTTTCTGGCCTGGAATGAACTCAGACATTGAGGCGTTTGTCAAGAAGTGTAGCGACGTATGTATGCAGTACGCCTACAGCCAACCAAGAGAGCCATTGAAAATGCGTCCTGTGCCTGAAAAGCCCTGGTACCGAGTGGGCATCGACATCTTCCAGTATGGTAGGAAATCCTACTTGTGTTTATACTATGCGTTGTCAAACTTCCCCGAAGTAGAACTGCTTAACGACTTGTCAGCGAGGAGCGTCATAGAGTCAACTAGCTCCATTTTTGCACGATACGGCATACCAATGGAGGTATGCACAGACAATGGTCCGCAGTTCGCATGTAACGACTTCGCTGCCTTTGCAAAGCGATATGATTTCAAACACACCACCTCGAGTCCACGATTCCCTCAATCAAATGGTCTCGCGGAGAAGGGAGTGCAAATTGTAAAGCGCATCCTAAAGAAAACCAGCGAACTTAAACAAGATTTTTGGTTGGGACTTCTTGCTTACAGGACCACTCCTCTAGAGTGCGGTCGAACCCCTGCAGAGATCCTCCAACGCCGCGAGCTTCGCACCGCATTGCCGGACTTGCGCTGTAGTGCCAACTACCAGGTGTACAAGCATCGCCAGACCGAAAGCCTCAAGCGGCCGTTGGCTCCACTGCAGAAAGGTGACGTTGTTCGGGTGAGGCAGAACACGTGGTCACCGAAAGCTCGGATCTTGCGTCAGTCCAGGTTTCCCAGGTCGTACGACGTACTCAACGAAGGTGGAAGAGTTCTGCGACCAGTGAACCCTTTGAGAGGGAGCTGCCGGACTTCGTCGACGACGAAAACAGCTCGGACAATTCGGCAACCTCGGCCCGCACTGGTCCACCGCAGTCGCGTACTATCATGCCACAGCTCGGCACAGCGCCTCCAACGCAGGATCCCCCGCGCACTGCCTCGCCAGCACCAGCACTAAGGAGATCAACAAGACAAATAGCACCACCTCGGCGGCTCACGTACAACAAGGACTTTGTACAGGTGCCTTAAATTTCCAATGCAAGTGAAGTCAACAAGGCGTCTGTGCGAGGGCCATACACCATTCAGATTTGTTTGTAACAGTTTTCTTCTCTTTTCGCTTTTCCTCTTCTTTCTTTTTTTTTCCAAACGAAGGAGAATGTATCGGTAGCTAAGTCATCGCCCCGGAAGCCACGGGACATGCGCACACAGTCGGCTTCTGGGGGAGAGGAGGTCGCCCTTCTTTCCAGTGGTGGCTATAAAACCAGAGCGCAATAAAGCACGAAGGCTCCTTTTCCCCGCAACTGTGTTGTCATGTTCTATCGACTGTGACAGCCGATACATGCCCATTGTACTTTTTTCGTATTTTATTCATGTTTCCAGTCTTTTCTTTCACATTGTTTTTGTTCTAATGCTAACAATTAAGTTTACATGTGGGTGTCTTCTCTACATGCACAATATTTGTAAAAAAAAAGCTACCTACCACGCACACGCCTGTAACTGTTACACTAAAGAGGTAGTTAGTGAATAAATAAGCTGTGATACCGAATTAAGCCTAATTGTAAAACAATGACTGCTTTATTTACTTTATGAACTACACAGTTATTCCTTCTTGCCATATGTAGCGCAAGCATTGTATTGCAGTGAACAACCACAGAATCGCGAAATTGGGCGGGTGAAGAAAAGTGGAGAAAAGTTACAGACTTCATTTTTTCGCACCTGTGCAAAAAAAAAAAAAGAAACCAGAAATTCTAAAATTATGCTATCCATGCACTTGGCATGCCGTCGAATGAAATGTTCTGCGGAGCTGCCGTTCCTGTACTGGCTGCTACAGGAAGCTATTTTGTGCTCATATGAAATTCAGTGTGACAAAGCCCCACGCGGATATATTTCGCGTGTCAAGTTCTTGTGAAATGTGGAAGCCGACCCGCCGCCGTGCCGCGGGCGACTCTAGCTGGCTCGGCGATCATTTTTGCCACTGTAGTGATTTGAATATTCGTGGCTTGTTTAGCAAATAGCTGGGGTACTCGTTTGCCAAATGAGTGTTTCAAGATAATAATAGAGCATTTACCAGTACCGTATATGCGCGATATTCCATCAGCAATTATTGCGCCGCGGTCATTGCAGTCGTACTTTTGATTATACACGTATGCGATGGTCTACTCGTTTGCAAAGCCTACAACGTAAGTTACGCGAGCTCTACTTATGTAAAATAGGTATATGAAAGAAATAGCGCCTTAAAGTATAACGGCTGACGCACTGCGTCGAAAATTCCCGCCGGGGCGGCGGCCGTGTGCACCGTGAACCACACGTGGAGCGTCAGGGCCTGAGTCTTGGATTGCATCACACAGCATGAAAACCGATACCACACCTGCAGAACGCATCCACTCGGGCAAGTCGGCGCCGCTGTTGCTGGCTCCCTGCCGTCCATGTTTGTGTTCCTTTGTTTGTACTGTTTTCAATGGACCTAGTAAGCAGCGAACAGAGCGTCCCTATTTCGGCGCGAGTGAGTGCGATTACTGGATTAGAGCAGAAGTGCGTGGTGTGTCGTCAACAAGAGCGGACGCTTGAGAAAAAAAAATGTGCGAACGAGTGCGATGAAGAAAAGTGAAACAGTTACGACGCAGTTAATTTTTTTCAGCATAACCTTTTTATTATTCATATTGTGATTGTACCTGACGTGTTTTCTCTCCATTTTTATTTTTTTCTAATACTTCTTAGAGCGACAGCGAAGCAGGAAGCGTCGATACGATTTGCCATATGTGGGAACGTCCATGCATGTGCGGACCGACTATTAATTTACCGCTCAATAACCCAGCTTTAATTTAGATCACCAATGTTAAATCGTTGAAGCGAGAGTATGTGCTTCGACGCTTCGTATTCGTATAGCTTAAATGGCCTAGTTTATTTTTAATGTGTATTTCGATGGAAGCGCGCTCGCCATAGTTGATCTGAGTCATGTACGAGTATTAATAGGCCGACGCTTATCGCTCATTAATTGCATCGCACTGCATGGGCGTCCAGCGGTAATCGTCTGTTTGAAGCTACTGTTGTTAAAACTAATACAGTCGGTGGCAAACAAATTCGCTCAAACTTTTGGACTTCTTTTTACCTAGAGCAGCAGGAATCGCCATGCAAGCAGCCACGGAAGAACCTGGACCATTGTCGAATAGAATACAAGAAATAGCAACCATTGCCTATGCACGATATATAACATGTCGTTTCGATGACAGTCCAGCCCCCTTATAACGAACTTGATCGTCACGCTGCATTTGTTCGTTGTATCCAAAGTTCGCAGTAAGTGGACCACATAATACGGGAAAAATGAGCAAGCGAGACGAAAGTTAACTAATTTTGAAAAAGTCCGTGATGCATGTCTGCTTCTTCAAAGCTGATCGCATCACTGCCGTTTCTAATTTTTCCAACGCGGTAATATGTTCATCGCCAAGGCCTCTGCTGCACACGAGTTCCTTAAGCTACGCGATGTAACCGATCGCGGTTGAAGCATTCACAGCAACAGGCGGTAGAGCAGCATCCTCGTCATCGTCCTCGTCGGTCTTTGGGCAGTCAGGAAGGGCTCGCACTTCACGCACAATAGCTTCGTCAGTGCATGGCTCCGCATTGTCCGCGTCGTCATCAGCAGAAACGAAATCGTCCCAGGCAACGTCAGGTCCGGCCAGCTGCGTGTCAACGACGCGTTGCCAGAAGTCCTCATGCGACCGACCTTCCGGTGGGTGATCTATCACGTCCTCGGTGCCTGGGCCCATAAAACCCGCCTTGCGGAAGCACTTTGCTATGCACTCCGCGGAGAGTTCCATCCACGCCGCTGTCAACATCTCCACGGCGGCAAGCAAGCTGATGCGAACTGGCATGGCAGCATCAATCGCAATCAACAAGCGTTGGATGACGCGCCGCCTGTAGCACACCTTGAATGCATGAATGATGCCCATATCCAGCGGCTGAATTTTGCAGGTTGCATTGGGAAACAAGAACAGCACCGTCACCGCACTCAAGGAAGGCTGCACATGGTCGCCACACAGTTATCCAGCAGGAGCAGGACCTTCCTGTTTTTTTCGTGCCATGTCGCGGTCGAACTCGACAAGCCACTCGGCAAATAAGTCACGACTCATCCAGGCTTTTGTATTGTTCGTGTAGCGTACGAGCACGTAGCTTCCAAAGCGTCGCGGCTTACGTGACTTGCCAAAGACAAAAGGCAGCCGCCGGTCACTGCCGTCCATATTGACAAACAGAAGAACGGTTATGCGCAACTTGCTGTTCTTCCATCCTGCGCACCTGTCGCCTTTCAAGGGATGCGTTTTAGATGGCAACATCTGATAAAACAACGCAGTCTCGTCGGCATTGTGAACGTCCCGTGTAGCACAGCTCGTGATTGTTGGGAGTTTGCCGGAAAGCCACGCATCGACGTTTTCAATGTTCACAGACGCGGCCTCGCCGACGACCGCCTTGAAAACAATTCCGTGGCAAGCCTTAAACCAGTGTAGCCATTCATTGCCTGGGCTGAAATCGGGAAAGTCCAAAAGGAAGGCGAAGTCTAGCCTTGGAGAGCATCAGCGGTCCACTGATCGAAACGTTGCGAGACCGGGCGTCAGCAAACCACTTCAGCAGTGCGTCCTCAACGTCCGCATAGGTCGCCTTCCGAAGGCGCTTTCCAGTCGTCGGGTCGGCATTCACGGTAGCACCAAGAATCTTTTACTTTCCCTTAGCAATAGTTGAAATGGTCGATTTCGACAGTCCGTACATCTGGACCAGTTCGCAGTTTTTTGCACCTTGAGCAAGTTCATAAACAATGGCCATCTTCGTTGCGATGTCGACAGCTTTCCTTTTAGCACCTGAAGAGGTCGGCGTAGAGTCCTCCCTCGCACCAGGTGCAAGTCAAGCCCTTGGGCTCGCGCGTTGAGGCAGCCTTCAACTCCCCGATCTGGGAAAGGCACGGATGCGGCAATGATGTCAACGCAGTGCCATCGCACAGAAAGAATCGATGGCGCAATGCCCTCAGCGTGGGGTGGCAACGGAGCAACAAATGGAGAACCGGTTTGAGCCGGTAGAGCAGGCGCCTCACTTTCCGGATTGGCCGACGCAGATCACGTGGATGCATCACAGCGACGCGGGCGGTGGCACTTTCTCTTTCGTCACCACGCACGCGCGCGCGCTTTTTCGTTTTCATTTTTCAACGCGCGCTTTTTCTTTTGTTACTTTATTTTACCCGCAAAGGAGCGCCGGGGGACGCTTTGTGCGCTGTGTTCGCGTCGCGTCAGGGGAACACAAAGTGCTCGAAATTTGCCTGCCGCGGGTTCGCAGACGAACGAAACCGCGCCAAACACCGCTGGCTCGGTCAACTACGGGGGCCCGACAGCTTCGCGTTCGCTCTAACCGAGTGCTGAGGCCACAACAGTACGCGCTATGTGAGACACTGCGCCATTGCCCCAATATATATTTTGATGGTAGCACGGCCGTCGTTCGTACTAAGCGAGCGTTCGTAATATCTGCGGCTGTTATAATATTTCTGAACTGTATTTCTGGCTGAACTGTATTTCTAATCTCCCGGTCGGCGTGGAACTAGTTAGCACCACCGCCGCCCTGGCGGATCGGCGAATGGCGGCCAACTTATTGATATTTGATGCTGTTGACCGATCGTCGGTCTCATCCAAATTCGTCACAGTATACATGTGGATTGATTACAGTGCCAGCTTAAGTCAATGGAGATCTAGTGTAAAAGAACGCGGTGTAATCTTAAGCAACGTCAACAACAGGTAGGTGGGATTAAAGCAAACACAACGGAAGCCAGCACCGCGGAACTATAATTAATTAGACACAGGATTTCCGAAGCATTTAAAATTGCAAAGGTGACTTGAAAACATCGATTATAACAACACAGTTATTGAATCCAAATGTTAAATGAGCCTGCAAACCGCAAAAGCACGTTAATGCGGTTTCCCGCAGAATATTTCCAGCCACAAGCTAATTTGCATCTAATATTGACCAGTGGCCGAAATAGAGAAGACAATGTTGACTAAAGTGTGTATCAATGCTTCTGACTTTCACAGGACATGGTAAATGAACTGACAGTATTGTCCAGCATATGCCACATATTGGCCAACACTGTTCGATCTAGCCATCCTTATGAAATGGCAATGCCAATACCGGTGATGAGTAAGGTACGCCAATGCATATCTGACATTGGCGGGCCATTGTAACAGAGTTGACATTATTGTCCAGCATATGTCATATATTGGCCAACATCAGTGTACTGACGGCTAACGCTGTCCGTTATAGCCATCCTTAACAAATCGCAGCGCCAACACCGGTGATATACCGGATATCCAGGCCCATCATATCCATCCTTGTATAATGGCACCACTGATATTGTGAGAGCATCGGATGTGACGGGCCAATGTTGTTATTATTATAAATAGGAACGGGCCAATATTGGTTACCAATGGAATCCTCAGGACCAGCGTTCGACATGTTATAGAATGGCACAACCAATACCAGCTATAAGATGGCAGGGCTGGGCCTACCTAGGGCTGATCTCTGTCAGCTCACTGGCAATATTGTCCCAGGCTCTTGTGCTGCCTGGGAATCTATTGGCTTGTTTGCACACACAAATAAAGCATAAATTTCGTGTTCTTCTCGTCGAGTTCAAGACCATTTAAGTTTAGCCTCAACAAGAGTTGTTGTCGGGCTAGTCGGCTTGAATCATGTAATGCCATTAACCCTGTAACTGGCAAGACCAGATAGAGCGATGCTGTAATTTTTTCCTAGGTCTGTATTCGTTTTTATTAGTCTAAATGTACATAAAAAAATGGGAATGCGTTTGAACAAGGAATTCAACAAATACAGTACGTCAACAATTTGGTTGATCTGCCAAGATAGGGAGCACAAAGCTGGCAAATTGACATGCGTCAATCATGTCCTACTTGAGGTGAAATTGATGAAAACAGTTGTTGCCGCTTTTCAGGCACAAAAAGACATCACATTTGGTACACTTGAAGCGTCATACTCGTTTATGGCAGAGAGCACAGCACCCTCTGACCTGCTGTGTTGACTGCGACATCCATAAAACAGCGTTGTTTCCATGGCTACATGAAAATAAGTATGTTACTTGTCAGCAAAAGGGAACAAAAATATGAAGTGATGAAAAGCTAACGTTCGGCGGTGGTCATTTCGCCTATATATGAACACGAGTACTCAGATTCCCGCCATAAACCCTTCCCTACAAAAAAAAGGACTTGACATTGAGCAGCTCATATACAAGCGGCAATGCAGAGCTAATTCGAAACAAAGTTTTCTGTGTACATTTATGTGTCCTGTATCACATTCAAACCAATTGTGAATATAAAAACAAACAGCCGAGTGCACATTGGTTTGGTTTGGCAAAACTTTATTTCCCACAGTAGGGGTCCTGGAGGACACTCGGCTAGGCGCCAGGTGTAGAGGGCAGCTCCCACGTCGGAACAGAGAGCCCGAAGCTCTCCGCCGCCGCGCGGGCCTCCTGGACAGCCCGAAGCTGATCATGTAGTGAAGCACTTTTTAACACTTTGTCCCAATGTTCCTTGTTTTTGGCGTAGGCGTCGCTCGATGCACAACCACACAGCATATGGTTTAAGTCTACACGGTCACTGCACCGTTCACACACATGTTGTCCGTCGTAGTCTGGGTCGATGTGCTTCATGCGCCAGGGGTTGGGGTATGAGTTCGTTTGGAGCAGGCGTAACGTGACTGATTGGCTGCGGGTTAATTTCTTATCCGGGAGGGGAAATGCTCGTCTGCCTAGATAAAAGTGCTTAGTGAGCTCGTTGTACGTGAATAATTTATCTCTGTACTCGATATGTGGAGTAGCAGGGGAAACCGGAGGGACGCGGTCGATGAGTCCTCGCGCCGCCTCGTGTGCGATCTCATTGAGATTCCGCAGGCCGCCCCCTATGCTGCCCATGTGTGCCGGGAACCATACGATGGAGTGATCAGTGATGTTACTTCCGCCTAAGATCCGTAGCGTCGTCTTGTCTATCCCGCCCTTGGCGAAAGCTCGAGTGGCTGCTCTAGAGTCGCTGTATACAGTTGTGAAGTCCGAGTCTTTTAGAGCTAGTGCTATCGCTGCTTGTTCAGCTACCTCTGGCTTCTTGGTGTAAAGTGTGAGTGAGTTGCGCGTACGCCCGTGTCCGTCGACTACTGCTACCGAGTAGGCATGCTTTCCCGGTATGTACGCTGCATCCACGAAAGCTGTCTGGTCGGGGAACTGTGCCGCGTCCGCAGCGAGGGCTTTGGCGCGGGCGAGCCTTCTTCCTTGATTGTGGATCGGGTGTACGTTTTTTGGGAAGGGGGACACTTTGATCGCTTCTCTCACGACTTTAGGCAACTGCAGGACGTTGTCCTTTTCTACTATGGTGTTCAGGCCGAGCTTAACGAGAATCTCTCTGCCTGCTTTGGTGCTTGATAGGCGTGCAATCTGTGCCGTGTGCTGTGCCTCGATGATTTCGGCAAGGGTATTGTGCACTCCTAGCTGTAAGAGTAGTTCAGTGGAGGCATTATCGGGGAGCCCCAACGTTGTCTTGAAAGCTCGGCGTCCGAGAGCACATCATTGACGGTAAATTTTTACCTTATTCTGGCAGCTCAACAATTTTGTAGACTATGTATTTTGTCCTGCTGTGTCGCTTCTGTTGCGAAATAGGTTACACTATTCTGCAAGGGCAACGTTTAGGGACGCCTCAACAAGGAAATAAAATTGTCGCCACCCTTACCTTTGAATATCGGGTCCTGCTGAGGCCAGAACTCTGCCAACGTGGCGCGCGCGCGAAGAAGACGACGAGTGCACTTTTAGGTTGAACACGGTCATTACGGCCATCTATTGACGACTCATACATCTTTATTTCAGAGCCTACTTCATAAAAAGGCTACATTTAGATGAACAGGTGCTAAATTTTAGGGAGAGCTGTTTTGGTGGCTGCCTGTAGTGGGTCAACAATATTGCTGATCTGCTGGTTAAAGGGTTAAGGCTATGCGCAAAAAAGACAACACAAAAAACAGAGGCAACGACAGGACGAGCGCAAACTAACAACTAGTTTATTCAGAAGTTTAACCTCTAAATATAAAACATATAAGCGCATGCGCAGCGGAAAAAACCACAACATGCCTGATAAACGCGAACCACCGTCATACCCTACAAAACAGAATTCAACAAGGCAGACTCGCTTTTGTATAAGGCGATAGACGTAGCACTGACACAATTGTGCGCATTGTTTATCAAAAACTACTCAAATATTTCGCGCGCCACTGCGTTGCTGCCACGGCCAAGTATCTTAATCTCATTTCGTCGCGGCCGGCACTTGCAATCTCGACAATGTTCGGTTAAGCTTGTAATACATTCCTTATCCCCCAACGTGCGCACATGCTCCCCTGCTCGATCATTAACGCATCTCCCTGTTTGGCCAATGCAAGCCTTTCCACATGTTAGTGGAATTTCATAAACAATGCCTTTAGCGCCTTTTACATAGGGCTTACCATGCTTCTTTGTGCAAAGGCCCGGCCTACTTCTCTCTTTCGCCGTGAGCGAGCAGAGTCGGCCTAGCTTAGCAGGTGCAGAAAACACCACAGGCACACCAAACCTGTTGGCCACCTTCTTCAAGTTGTGTGCCAGTTTATGCACGCAAGGTACAACTACTGGTTTTGTACCCTCCTTTGGGGCCCTTTTGCGCACTTTTCCTTTCATTTTCTGCATTAGAGTTTCACTCACTGCCGTCAAGATCGTGCAGGAGTAGCCCGCATTGTCGAAACGGGACACTTGTGCCAAGAAACTATCGCCCATTTTGTGCGGACATGACCTCATGAGGTTCAAACGATCTTGACGGCAGTGAGCGAAACAATTCGCTCTTCTCGACAACTGGCCTGAAGCAGATGTCGCGTTTCTCGCTATATAATTATACACGCTATATAAATATACGTGCTATAATTATACCAGCAGAATTGCTCTTCCTGCGAGTTTTATGCGCATGTACATAAAGAATGATAACGCACTTTGAAATTTCAACATGCTTTCTCCGAGGTGCCTTGCGTACTGTCATTTTACGGGCCGCAACTCCGGTACCTAGTCATGGGAAAGCTTGTGAACCCTTTCAAGCCACCTTATCTCTCTTTTAGGCTTGTAAAATTGTGCCAGTCCCTTGGGGCGGCTGTACATAAATAAGAGCAATGATTGATTCTAACAAATTCTTGCATTTGCTTGTAGGTAAGTTTTGGTTTAGGTAACAAATTATAATGAGGGCTCCTCACGCTTAGCCATTATATGGACATTCCTCCTTTCTCGTTCGCGGAACCCTTATTTCAGAGCAGCATTGTCTGGCAAATCTAGCACATATTCGTCCTAGAAATGAACAAGAGCTCACAGTGTCTACTATCACCTGCTTTTCTGTTTTCCGCAGTTGCCGAGAATAGATAATAGCCCCGTCGCTATACTGAGCGCCCTCGCTGGGCACAACCAGGCTTCGCACACGTGAAACCGCAGCCCACACATCATACGCGCCTAGTTTTTATCATCCAACGGGCGCTAGTGAGGGTGGGGAGTTACATCAGCAGTTGTACCCTCGGAGCTGACGAGCACCGATAAGCCACAGCGAGCGCAACGCCGCCACACGGCCGCTTGCTTGCTCCGGCAGCCTTCGGAGCAGCCTGGTTACTTTTCGCAAAGACGGTACGTTGACGCCGAGCACAATACCTGGGACGCCATTCTACCCTACGTCATCTTCGCTTATAATACCGCCGTCCAGGAGACAACCAGGTCGACCCCGTTCAGCCTTGTGTACGGCAGGGAGCCCTCGACGACGCTTGACGCAATGCTGCCACACGTAACCGATGAGGATACCCTGGACGTCGTCGCCTGCCTTCAACGTGCAGAGGAAGCCCACAGACTCGCCCAAATGCGCATTAGAAATCAGCAACGAATCGACGCCCGACGTTACAACTTACGCCGATGCGATGCTGAGTAGAAGCCAGGAGATCAAGTCTGGGTTTG